>NC_041353.1:3959672-4142172 GCF_004354835.1 Perca flavescens
ACAGCACCAAAAAACACCAGTATTGGTCAATCCCTAGTCTATTGGTGAAGTAGCATTAATCACTTTTGGGGGGTGGGTGATATGTATAGCATTCATATCACACCCTGGGAATGGGAGATAATTAAAGCAGGAGGCAGATTGTGTTGCTATGCAGGGATAAAATCGCACAAGGACACACACAGTCCAATCAGTGTGTGTCCTAGTCAGGTTAATGGGAGGTGAACCAGGATGGAAAGTGGCTGTTAATCGCTCACTCCAACGCAGAGGACACAAACGCTAAATTACATTTGCATAACACAGAATTAATCTGCGTGTGAGTTTACTGCCATGAAATGGGATCATGTTTTTTTTTTTTTTTGGTTTTACTTCTTGTCTCCTTCTCTTTACTTCTGTCTTTACCTTAGCAGAAGAACTTTAAATGCATTGATGTAAAGCCATATTTATTTAAGAAGATTGATTTCCTGCCTTTCAGGCAGCTCGGTGGATTTCACTTCATTTCAGAGTGCCGTGAAAATAAATTTGCACTCGCTTTAGATTTGGTAATCCATCACACTGAACATTTTCTTTGCATTTATTTTTTGTCAAACGTCAGTTTTTTTGCTGTGTTTTATAACACCTGCGAGCACGGAGGCACGGAGGCGCATTCAAGGACAGAAATTGTTCATCGGCTGCCAAGAAGCGTCCATTTAACAAGGACAACTAAACCCAGAACACAAACTCAAAGCAAATGTGTCTAAATGTGTTGTTTGTTACATAGAAAATCATGATGTTTAGTCAGCTGTCTGGGTAATCTCTGATGTTTTACTGTCCCTGAAAGCACCATCACATATCCATGCTCTAACTGCAATACCACACATGTTTAATGTTTTCTAACACAAGTTTTGTGTCTCTCTACACCCATTTCTTAGAAATGAATGTACGGCTGAAACTAACGATTGTTTCCATATCATTAATCAATCAAAAAAATTATGAAAAATATCTGTCACAATATCCGAGAGCCCAAGTTGACTGCATGTTTTTTTTTTTTTTTTTTTTGGCTTGACTGCCTGAAAACCATACCAAAACCCCAAGGGTACTTAGTTTCCTTTTTTTTTTTTTTACGTTTTGGTTGTTTTTTTCAACACTTTTGTCACTTTTATCCAAGTTTATTTGTCACTACTTCTGATGTTTTTTTTGTCACTTTTTACTATATTTTTGTGGGTTTTTTCCCCCACATTTAAGAAGCTTTTTCTGACATTTTTGTCACTTTTTTTCAACGTGCTTTTATCAATTATTTTTTCAAATGCTATACAATTGAATAACACACTCACATTCAATAAAAGTAGTTTTTAAACATTTTATTATTTTGCATTTACTGCCAATACCGATAATATCGGCCAGCGGTTGGGCTCCTCTAATGTTAACGCATGTTTCTTGTTCTTTTCCAATAATACCAGTAGTTTAGCGATGCTCACTGGTTGTGAACTGGTTAATACGTTCCTCTATTTACTCCCCATTGTATGTTTGTCATCACAGGCAGCCCTCTGTGTCTCTTTAGTCGGCCTTTTGTTTGCTTCTGCTCGCTGTGTCACTGCCCTGCCGAGACGTTACCAAGTGGTACTATACAGAGACGTGTGTGTGTGTGTGTGTGTGTGTGTGTGTGTGTGTGTGTGTGTGTAGCACTCCGTCTGCTTAATAACCGCCGGCCTCTCAGACCTTCTATAATCAGACTAATCCTCTCCTCAAAGGTTGAGTTATTAGAGGCTCTTATTTTGTCATCGTGAGATTAACAAACAGCGTTAGTCGTGTAATAGTATGCATCCTCTCGGGTTTATTCAGCTCCAAACAAATGCCTTCCTGACGTCTTTCTTCCTTTTTTTGTCCCATAAAAGTCGTTCGATCCGGGGGTTTTCACGTTTTTTTGTTGCTCTATATCGATCTATACATTTGATGTTGGATGAAGTTACAAGCGGCTTCAAAAATCGAACACATTATAAATTAGAGAAACTTTATGATGTTGTTGATTGAGTATCTTTATGGTTTTGATTGATAAAGAACACAAACATGTTTTCTCAAAATCATCTTGTTAGTTCTTTATTTTGGCACACTTGGAATCTCCATCTGGACCTAAAAACATGTTAAAGTCAGCTTCTTCTCTACATTAGTGTGCAATGCTAGGTGGACTCTGGGACTGGTAGAAGAGATTGTGTTGTTGATAGATGAGGTATAGCAGCGTGTGTGTGTGTGTGTGTCCTATCCTCTTCGGTCTTTTAAGTTTTATGCTTACTTGGTCTCAGCCATACTCTCCTTCAGGCCTCTTCATTACCACCAATAACAACTCAATTTCCCCCGGGTTCCGCCAATGATAGCACTCGTATCCCCTCCAGGCCCGGCCAATCAGCTTCAATGTTCATGTCATGAATGGCTAATGACGCCTGGTGGTGGGCATGAATGCAAACTAGAGCTTTTCTTACTCTGAGAAAATTGTAATCCACAAACAAGAAGTCAAAGTTCGGAGCAGGAAAATGAAGAGGAACTGGAGAAAAAAACTACAAATTTGTTATTGGATATGTAAACAGTGCAGACATGCGGGGGGGGGGGCATGCTCCATTTACAGCAGCAACGGGCACTATTTTTTAAACCATTTGAGTTAATAGAATGCCTAAAAAGCTGTACATCATTTGGGGAAAAACCTGCTAGTTGCCAATTAAGGAAAATAATCATGGTGTAGAGCCGATATCCTGTTTTATATCAAACTGTTCTCGACGGGCATTCTGAATCCAGAACACAACAAATGTTGAGGAAGATGAATTTGTACTCCTGTCACTCTAAAAGAAGCAAAAACGGTTTAATTAAACCATTTTTAAGTTACATAACTTAGGTAGGGTAAGTATTTGGCGTGAACAGCGTTACCAATCTTGAAACCTCTGTTTAATAAAGTTCACAGAATGAATATTGCTATTCCCCCAGTAATGGTAGTACGTTTGGCTCCATTGATTGGCTAGTCCAGTCAGAGCAACTGAGGGTAAATGACACAATGTTGAAGTTATTTTTAAAACCCTAAAAGATTCTGGGCTTTTGAGAAAACTTTTGGAGCTGGAGCCCCAAAAGCCACCGCCTCGCTCCGCCCCTGCCAACCTGTGATCTTGGTTGCTGATGTTGGTTATTTCTCCCCAATTTCGGATCAAATTCATGCTGATACGTGTCCACTTGTGTGTTTCAACACATTTACGTTTATCGGTGTTTTAAGCACCCAACGTCTCCTTCCAGGCAGCGCTGCCTGGAAGGCACTAGGATTAGGCAATGGTTAGGGTTATGGTTAGGGTTATCAACGGTTAATCAAGCCACATTTACACATCCACACAGTTGATCTAAATGTTAGGCTCACACCGGATTCACCATGCAGACTGAATAGTTAAGGGGCATCATGATACGCCAACATGCTTCGTCATGGTTTTACCAAATGCCGCCATATAAATAACCGCAAAAGCATTAAAAATTACGCAAAATAAAAAACAAAATTGTAGCTGGATATATCATTTGTTTTGACTATATATGAATGAGGGTAGTGATAGTGATAGCTCGCTACAATTGCATTTCTAGTGATGAATCCGCGAAAACGTTTGATCGTTACTGTACTCGTTAAGCATTGGTCTCTGCCATTTCCACCACTTTGTAACATAAATACATTATGGGTTATTTTATTGCTATAGTTTGTAGCTGACTTGACCATCTGACTTCTCTATTGGCTGTTGGAACGGGTTTTGAATCTTTGGTCTGAACTGGGCTTCACTTATCTGACCTTTTACTTTATCCTCAGAATTTAGAGATAAATCTCGTAACTCGAATCCTGATTTTGACTCTCGGTAGCGTTGGCGAAGAACTTGAGCACCATTCATTCAGTACGAAGTCGACCATGTTATGTTATGCAGTGTTTTTGTGTTACATGTATCAAATCTGCTTCTACTCCAACTGGGATGGAAACCAGACTGTTTAAAACCGCTTTCATTTGTTTAAATGTTTCTTTGGGTAGAGCAGACAGACAGGCAGGTTTAACAGACAGACAGTCGGTCAGAGACACGAGCAGAAAGTCAGGACCATAGATGGAGTTTCAGATGTGGTTCGTCCCTCGGGATCTCGGGTGTCAGAGAACCAGTTTTGTTTGAACTTGTTCCCGCGGGTGAGGATGTAGAGACAGAGAGAGGGAGGGAGACATGGAGGCACAGAGAGAGAGAGAGAGGGGAAGAGGGGGGGGGGAGACAATGTGAATTACAAAGAGAAGTTAGAAAGAGAAAAGCTTAAAGAGGTTAGACAGAGAGAGAAACCAGTCAAGCTTTATTCCCCTGGCTGGAGCTTCTGCAGACATTCCTGGATTTAGTTTCACTCCAAACTTTCTTAGCAGAAGGGTAATGAGTCACAGATTGCGGTTCTCTCCCCTGTTTGTATATATATACCTACCTGTGTGTGTGTGTGTGTGTGTGTGTGTGTGTGTGAGACTTTTCCATCACATGTGTATTTTATCCCAGTTGTTGGTAACTCTGGTTTCCTACCACAACTATCCTACTGTTTGGTGCCAATGTAATCTCACACACACACACACAGACACGGTAATACTATATTCGAGCAGACTCTCGCTAACGAACCAAAATATGCCAAACCTTAAACTCCCGCCACCCAGACGCAGGCGAGTTACAGATGGGAAAAGCTGAATGAATGAGTGGAGAAACTGAACGAGTGCTGCTGCTGCTACTATACCAGGGTAATTATAGTCAAATTAAACTAAAACTCAAATGAAAATAAGCAGTATATATGTTTTTTCTAAACGAAAACAAAAAGGAACGCAAATTAAGTTTGATTTATTTATTTTTACCCAAATTGAACGGAATTGACATTGACTTGTCAGCAGATGGCGCTGTGTAGCAACCGCTTCACATCGGACCATAGGCGGTTAAAGAAATGGACACAGCGACGCCATTGAAATTGAAAAGTCAGAACTAAAATAACCTTGCTCTATGCAGGTGTTCTGCAAAAGAAATGCGCTAATTAACAACGTAGTATTCTCTGTAGGGCTGCAACTATCAATTACTTGCATCTTCGATTAATCTGCCGCTATGTGGAGGCTGTAACAATCCTCATAGCCTCCCCATCCCATCGGAACAACTCGTTTCATGAAGTGCATCCGGAAGTCCTCGAACCAATTCAAGTCAAACTACTATAATCCGTTCACTCCTTCAATTATTAATAATGCAAAGCCCCAACCCGATAGCACCCTGATCCTGGTGTGCGCCGTGCAGCATCCAACCTGACCCGGTGGTAGGGCTGGGTACCGGACTTTGACACTTTTTAAACACCGACTGAATTGCCTCCTTAGTATCGAGTATCGAAAAATGCCTCGTCATTCAATACCTAATTTCAATACCTATATCTCAATGAGCATGCAGCATGCCTGTGCCAAGATCAATCAATGCTTGTGATTGGCTGTCTAAAGTTTACGCCAAATTCAACGTTACACACGGACACGGGGCTTGTGTGTGTGTGTGTGTGTGTGTGTGTGTGTGTGTGTGTGTGTGTGTGTGTGTGTGTGTGTGTTTTCAGTAATAGACTGGCAGCAGTTTCGCCAGTAAACTACTCTTTATTTACAGTACATACAGTTTTAAAATGTAAAGGTATTTGACTGTAAATAGACATACAGTTTCTTACTGTATTTTATGGATTTACAGTAATAGACTTAAGTCCCGCCCCAAAATGTCCTCCTCACCTTACATACCTGAAGATCTTGAAGTCAAACTGTTGTTCACAAGGATGGAAGAAGAATAACAGAAACACACACACACACACACACACACACACACACACACACACACACACACACACACACACACCTGCACCTTTGTAACCCAGTTTATTCCTGGGCTGACACCAGTCAGGCTTTTGGAGCCAAAAGCAGGAGGATGAAAGAAAGAATGAGAGAAAAGCAAGCAGAGAGAGCTAGATCCCCGTGTGGAAACCAAAGATGGTTTTCCTTTTGATGTGGCAGATGCACGCATCCATAACAGGCCTTCTGAGAGTGAAGGTGAATGTACCTGCCGTCTTTTTATTCTGTGGTGTGGGAGGAGGACAGAAATGAAAAATGGACAAAGAGACGAGCAAGGAGAGAAGGTTTTTTATTTTTCTCACCACTGAAACTCAGCCATGTTGACCGGCATCACCCGACATTATATCAACATTTGAAATGCTTACTGCAGAAGTACTGATTTCAAGTTCACCTTATCATTTGTTTAAGCTACTTGATGCCTACATTTTCCTTGGATCAATAAAACATATATCCATCCACCCCAACCCATCCATCCATCCATCCACCTACCCATCCATCCACCCCAACCCATCCATCCATCCAACCATCCACCTATCCATCCATCCACCTACCCATCCATCCATCCACCTACCCATCCATCCATCCCAATCCATCCATCCACCAATCCATCCATCCCAACCCATCCATCAATCCACCCACCCATCCATCCATCCATCCATTCCCCTACCCACCCGTCCATCCTTCCATCCCAATCCATCCATCCAGCCATCCATCCATCAACCTGCCCATCCCAACCCATCCATCCATCGACCCATCCTTCCATCCCAATCCATCCATCCACCTACCAATCCATCCATCCCAATCCATTCACCTACCAATCCATCCATCCATCCTTCCATCCCAACCCATCCTTCCATCACAACCCATCCACCCATCCTTCCATCCCAATCCATCCATCCACCTACCAATCCATCCATCCCAATCCAATAGATACAAATCACAGTGCATTTATCTCCGTAGGTATATATAGGAACAGTGAATGAGGACAGCCTGACTGGTAAACAGAAATATAGTAATGTATATGCGGCATGAGAAGTAATGAAATTATATACTGTACAGGGATGTAAACGGGTAGTAAAAGTAAGTAAATACAAGTATGTAAACCAGTGGGCAACGCTGAGTGCATTCAAAGGTCTGTATTTGTGTAATCCTCCAGTGTAATACTTCTTAAAAGTCTGCATTGCGGCCATTAAGCCCCACTGACTCTTGATATCTGTGGAAAGGTAATTTGGGCGAGCAGGTGGGTACAAAGATAAGTCTTTTCACACTAATAAATAAATCCCTTTTACAATGAAGCCAACTGAAGTGAATTTAATTTGGAGGGAGTTAAAAGCACACTGGGGGGGGGGGGGGGGGGGCAGTCGATTTAACCACCAATCAAAACGATCTGATAGCCAGTCCAGTAAAAATGCCTCATCACGCAAGCGAATGAACGTACGCGTGATTTCAAGCTGTTTGATTTATCGAGCAGGAGGCAGACGATGCTGCTGTAATTAAAACATTTTCATGATGCGCTCGGTGAAATTTAGGGGGGGGGGGGGAATGGTTTGCTAAAGTTTATGAGAATCGCCCCCAAAATGACCCAATGGTTGCATCACTAACGGGAATGTTTGTGCGCCGGCGTTACTGAACACTGGTCTTGTTTTACAGCCACAGGCCACGGCTGTAATTAAACACACCCATCCAGACTAATGGGAGGAGAAACTCAGTATGTCAGAAAACTAATTGCTACACTCAGTCTCTCTCTCTCTCTCTCTCTCTCTCTCTCTCTCTCTCTCTCTCTCTCTATACACACACACACACATTCTTCTTTTGTCTTTGCTAATCTAATCTGGCTCAGCAACTCTCTTCACTTTTTAGTCCGTTACCTTCCCCTCTTCCTCCTCCTCCTCCTCTTCCTCTCTCGATTTTTCCTCCAGTAAAGGATGTTCTGGGTTTAATGAGAAGCTCCTCATTATCTTTGCTCTCAGCGTTCAGTGGTTTCTCCCCTCAAGTTTGTGCTGCTGTTTGGTGCTGACTGAGCCCCCCGCGGTACAATGTCAGGATTGTGCTTTGTTTTAGAGGACGAGCTCCGACAGTCAGAAACAGTGTTCACAGAACAGTTTAGGCCTTCAGCTGACAATTCTTGATTCATTGCCGTCTTGTTTAGGCTTCATTGTGTTAAATAAAACAACAGCAAAGATTAAAACATGTTCTTTCTCTCCTCTGTTTAGCAATACTGCAGTCCTGTGGATTATTTTCTGGATGAATCGACTAGTTGTTTGTAGAGGATGGATACCGGATTCGGACAGATATTTAGAAATGATGTTCAGGTCTGTCTCGGTCACATCAGCGCGATAAGGCATTGAACATTTTTTATTTGATAAAGCTTATTATGTAGGTGAGCCTGTGTTAACGTGCGCTTGTTGCCCCGTGTGCGCTGATGCGCTCATTTCCGAATGCCTTCCTACAAACGTATGTTTGTGTTGTAGAGATTTTAACTGTGTCAGGCTCGGGTCGGGCTCCGACATAAATATCTTAATGCCTGTCGGGCTCGGGCCGGGTTCGGTTTCTGCTCTGTCGGACGCGGGCCCGGGCTCAGACAGAAATATGCGGCCCGATCCGCACTCTAGTTGTTTGGTCTCTAAAATGTCAGAAAATTATTACAAATGTGGATCAGTATCTCTCGAAACCCAAGATGACGTCCTCAAATGTCCTGTTTTGTCCCAAACTCAAAGATATTCAGTTTACTGTCACAGAGGAGAGAAGAAACTAGAACAATATTCACATTTAACAAGCTGACATCAGAGAATTTTTTACTTATTTTTCATAAAAAAATGACTATCTAAATATTTGGCGTTTAATTTCATAGTCGACATCTAATCGATCAATTTTTGCCGCACCAAAACAAAGAACAAAAAAAAATATAACTTTTCTTTCTCTGCTCTGTTTCTCCTCCAGACGTGATGGAGCGGTGGTGGGCGTGGCAGCGTGCCCTGGTCGTCCTGGCAACCCTTTGCGCGTGGACCACGGGAGTGGCTGAGGTGGTGTTCCCGTCCGACTCCGTGATCAACAACGTGGTGAGCGACCCGCGCTCGGGCCGGCTGTACGTCGGCGCCGTCAACGCGCTCTACCAGCTGAGCGCCGACCTGAAGCTGGAGTCCCGCACCGAGACGGGCCCCGTGCGGGACAACCGCCTGTGCACGCCGCCTGTCACAGACGCCTGCGAGGAAGCCGGGGACACGGACAACCACAACAAGCTGCTGCTGGTGCAGGAGGCCAAGGACGTGCTGGTGGTGTGCGGCAGCGTGTTCCGCGGCATCTGCTCGCTGCGGAACCTGAGCAGCGTGGAGCAGCTGCTCTACTTCAGCGACACCAAGGGGGAGAAGTCGTACGTGGCGAGCGTCGAGGAGAGCGTCTCCGTGGTGGGGGTGATGTCATACTTCACCAAGGACAGAGACAACTTCACTGTCTTCCTGGTGAGGAGTCAAACACACACACACACACACACAGGTTTGTGGCACTATCTTTGTGGGGACCCGTCATTGACATAATGCATTCCCTAGCCCCTTACCCTAACCTTAACCATCACAACTAAATGCCTAACCTTAACCCTTACCCTAACCTTAACCATCACAACTAAATGCCTAACCTTAACCCTTACCCTAACCTTAACCATCACAGCTAAATGCCTAACCTTAACCCTTACCCTAACCTTAACCATCACAACTAAATGCCTAACCTTAACCCTTACCCTAACCTTAACCATCACAACTAAATGCCTAACCTTAACCCTTACCCTAACCTTAACCATCACAACTAAATGCCTAACCTTAACCCTTACCCTAACCTTAACCATAACCTAATTCTAACCCTAATCCTAAAACCAAGTCTTAAACCTCAAACTGCCCTTTAAACTCGTGGGGTCCAGCAGTTTGGCCCCACAAAGCTGTCGGGATCCCACAACTATACTGGACTCCCGGTTTTTGGACCCCACAAATATAGTTTAACAAGCCTGGGGGCAATATTATATTGACATCGATATATGTGGCTAGATATCGTCTTACATTTTGGATATCGTGATATCGTGATATGACACACGTGATGACATTTTCTGGACTTAACCAGACTTACTCACTGTTTTATAATTTGCCGTGGTATCCACATAATTTGTGATTATTTATCAAAACTCTCATTGTGTAACTATTTGTAAAAGCACCACTAGTCAACCCTTCAATATCGCCACAATATCGACATCGATGTATTTGGTCAAAAAATATCGTGATATTTGATTTTCTCCGTATCGCCCAGATCTAACGCACACACACGCGCAAGGTCTCCAGACAGATGATACTAATCCCAAATGCGAATAGGGCTTTAGTTCAATTATTTCAATAAAAGAAAGTTGGAAATCCAACAATCAGTTTGTTGTATTTTAGCAGAATCCTGAAAACAGCAGAACTGAGTTCACTTTAAGACCTGTTCATTTGTTGCAAATAATAACATTACTGCATATGGCATATTTTCCTCATATTTTGCATATGTGAATAAAATAAATACTCTACAATAAAGTAACTGGTGAGGAGTTAAACACACACTCACACACATATATTATGTATATTTTTCCCAGCAGAACTGAGGTAGGTAAAAGAAATGAATGTAAATGATCACGTCCATCTGTGATATTGTGAGAGAAAACACAATTAAATTGCAATTTGTAGAGAACAGAGGAATTAAATTGGCTGCCATAAGAGGAATGAGCACTCTTGTTAGTTCTATGTTGAAGTGTGTGTGTGTGTGTGTGTGTGTGTGTGTGTGTGTGTGTGTGTGTGTGTGTGTGTGTGTGTGTGTGTGTGTGTGTGTGTGTGTGTGTGTGTGTGTGTGTGTGTGTGTGGCCTGCTACTTGATAGTAAAATAAAATTCTACGGCGGTTAGTGTTTGTGTTTATGTTTCACAGGCCAACAACAATGATATAGATCAGGGGTCGGCAACCTTTTTGATATGAAGTGCCATTTTCAAAATTTCTTGTTTATTAGTGTGCCATGTTAACATAAATTTTTTTTATGACATCACATCAAAATGTAATATCCAGGGAATCTGTATAATCAGGACCTTGTAATTATTATTATTATTATTGTATATTATTATTATGGAAACATGGTTTTAGTATGCAGTCCTGATTGGTGGAAAATGGGCTGACAAAAATATCACTGTCAAAGAGCCTGAAGCGAAAAGTTGTGGAAAAGCCCAGCTTTAATGACGAATGGACTGATAAGCAGGTCCTGTATGTCTCATTTTCAATGAAACGATGCTGTGGCAAAATAATAACACAACCAGCATCATTATCAAGAATGAAGAACACGAACATAACGATTGCGTCATTCACGTGCATATTAAGTAGCCACATGTATTTGTTTTGGTGTAATAATGCATCCATATTTACCGCTCCAGCGGAGAGGATGGTTTCTTCAGACAGCTTAAGTTTATAAGAATTTGTCCAAATTTCACGATTCCCTGCAAACTAAGATTAATAGACTACAAACCGACAGCTTTTCTTTTAGCTTGTTTTGTAAAAATTAGCTATTTGCAGAGTAGAGCTGTGTTTGCGTAAAACAAGAGTGCGGTGGACAAGAGTGGACTGAGCAGACAGAGCAGATTGAAATATCTCTTTCTACATGTTGATGCCGGTCTACACAGGTGATTACATACACATACATTGATAAGTATTGACTTTTAACTCACGGAGGTTTAATTGTAGCCTCCTTACAGTAACGAGACTAGCGTTAGTTCATCTGCCCAGCGGCCGTTGGTAATCCTCTCTGATCGGAATCTGTATCGGCCGATACACAAGTTCAGGTATCGGAATTGCAAAAAATGGTTTAGTTTGGGAAGCACTTGGGCACTGGAGATATTAGAAATCAGAGCTAGGAATTCACTTCACTCAGCAGAGTTGTTACAGGATCATTGTTACCAACTCTGTCCGCTGCCATCTTTACGCGCTTTTATCATCTCTTTTGGCCCAGGTCGGTAAGGGGTACGGCAGCCATGACAGCACCAAGCTGATCTCCACCCGCATCCTCAAGGACTACGGCGATTGGGTGGTTTTTGACAGCATCATCGAGGCCTCGGCGGTGCAGGCCAACCCCTTCGTCCTGCGCTACCTCCACGACTTCCGCTTCGCCTTCAAGGACGGCGGCTTTGTGTACTTCCTGTTCTCACGCACGCTGGGCGTCCAGGACAACAAGAACTTCACCTTCATCTCCAGGATGTGCGAGGACGACCAGGGTTACTACTCCTACACCGAGCTGCAGCTCAACTGCAGCGTCAACAACAAGTACAACAAAGTGCAGGTAATGGTAACGCCCTCTGCCAGTCAGCCGACAGTAGCCTGGATGCCAGCCGAACTTAGCCCCGCCCACAACATTTGAGGTCTGGACTCGATCCGTTGCGGAGCAACTATGCTCGAACCAGAGCGGTTTGGACCAATCAAATTGTCAGGGCGGGCTTTATACGATGATGGACAGATGATCAACACCTCCTTCGTCGTCCGTCCATTTTTTAAACACAGGCACGTCGCTTTCCAACCGCGTTATTAAGTTCTGACAGGACCGACAAATGCGATAAGATTTGTTTGCTGTATTGTCGAGTTCTACGTTTACACTCATCTTCTTATTCTTTTTCCAGCGTGCGTGCAGTTTAGTTTTGTTGACAACTATGCGTCGCTCAACATACTCCGTTGCTCTGATTGGTTGTAGGTCTATCTGTTGCTCTGATTGGTTGTAGGTCTATCCAATTGAGTGCAGAGGCATTTTCTTTCCTGGTTCAGTTGAAACACGCCCCATAATCACAGCCCAACGGAGCAGCATCAGACTCATATTCTGGCTAGAATCGGAGTCTGACCACGTCCGGCCAACCCGATAGGCCAGTGGTGTCTAACTCAATTTCACTACGGGCCAAACTTTAAAAAATCTTTGACCAGAGACCTCACGATATATCATCGCGATACTTGTGTCACGATAAGATATTATTGCGATTTTAAACATATTGCAATATTCTGCGATATATTGCAATTTATTAACTTTTTTCCAACTTCCAAATTTTTCCCAATTTCAAATTATGTCCCCATAAAAGAAACTTTGTCAACATCTGTTTTATCTAAAAAGATAAATTTAAGTTTGTTCATCTCACTTCAATCATATTGCTGCAAAATGGGATTGTCAAGCAGACAAACTGCAACACAAATATAATAAAAAATCGATACTTGGCTTCTGTTTATCGATAGAGTATTGACATGGAAAGTATTGCGATACTATGCTGTATCAATTCCCCCCCACCCTTAGTATTATTGCATGTCATTTTTTTGCTGCTTTTTTTCAACTTTTGCCGAATTTTTGTTGACTTAAAGCCCTACAAAAGTCAGCCTAAAAGTTCCTTAGCCATGATAGAATTTAGCAACTCAAGGAAAATAAAGATAACATTTTTAAAAGCAGGCTACCACACAGCTGGATCACAACAACTTGTTTCACAGCCTGAATATGAAAACTCTCTGCTTCTGGGGGAATTTCTGAGTCTCAAAGTCAGCAAATCTGCCAAATACTGCTTTGAGTGTCACATAAGGACACGATGAAAAACAGTTTTCCATCTTTTTGGTTTGGTGCACAACTAGGCGGGCCAAAATTTATTGGGAACCTAAATTAATATGCGGGCCAGATCAAAATCTGCAAGGGTCTGGATTTGGCCAGCGGGTCTTGATTTTGACACATATGCAATAGGCTGTTCTTTTTTTTATTTTTATTAAAAGGGCAGCAACGACTCTGCAACACATTTGGACATTTTTACGTTTGGATGAGTGTGTTTTGAATTGGAACATTTTTGAGAATGCCTCGGCCCTGACCCATGAAAAACTTTATAAATTGGATTTAAACAGCTCTTGAACCAGAAATAGCTTTGATTTATGGGGTCCTTTACTGTTGCTCTGTTATATCAGCTAAATGCACGTATTAAGTGTGAATATCTAACATTCTGCTTTCTTCGTCTCTTCCTCGTCTCCCAGGCTGCCTATGTAGCAACACCAGGTGAAGTTTTGGCTCAGAATATAACCCAATCAGGCGAGCACGGACCAGTTTCAGCCTCTGACAAGGTGCTGTTTGTCGCCTTCACTTCTGATGAAGACCCATCTACTTCAGCCTTGTGTAAGTGTAGTCTGCTGGCACATGATGTTTTATGTTGACTGATAGTTAGTCGGCAGACCCTCCAAAACATGTCAAAACAGTTCAATGGAATTTGGCAGAAATGGCCTTGGGACAAGGAGAAAGTGATACGTTTTTGGTGGAGATTTAGACCTACTAGCACCACTATACAGCCATTTTTAAAACACTCCACGTGGCTCTTAAACGAATAATGTTTTAGAAATCTGAGGTTTAACGTTTAAGGAAACAAGCTCACCACAAGTTTTACCTACAGTACAGTAGCTGTTATGGAGCTTTTGATCATATCAACATGATCTTCATCAATTGATAGAGCAAAGGTTCAAAGTGCCTTCTTGACTTTAAAGCCAACATGGATGAGAAGTCCTTGAAGTGCTCAGAAAAAAAGAAATTTAAATCATCTACATTCCCTTAACGACTGGTCAAACTCCATCTGGCGATGAAGATCATGTAATATGACAGAAAACTCCAGAGCAAGGCAGTTTTATTTATAAAGCATGCTAATGTAACAGACTCGCTCTTTAACTCAGTAGGTGTCGCTAAGATTACAACTTTAAAAGGCAGTGGTCATAAATCAGTAAATCTCTTTAAAGGTCCCATATTATGCTCATTTTCAGGTTCATACTTGTATTTTGGGATTCTACTAGAACATGTTTACATGTTTTAATGTTTGAGAAAACACATTATTTTTCTCATACTGTCTGTCTAAACATACCTGTATCCACCCTCTTTTTTTTTTTTTTTTTTTTTTTTAACAATGTTTTTATTAATTTTTCATTGCAATTACAATTTTCGAAACGCTCCGTTTTAGCGCCTGCCTCTTTAAGCCCCCCTCCAGAAAAAGCCCAGTCTGCTCTGATTGGTCAGCATTTTTGGTTCTTCGGCATCCGCGCTCTCTGCCCCGTCATTGCAGCCGGGGAATGATGTAACGGCAGCAACACTTTCTACCTACACATAGTTTATTTGTGACATCACAACGTTACAGGTAGTCCTGACGCCATATTTTAAAGGCACGGTTTCTGAATACGGGCTGTGTGCGTTTCTCTGTTTGAGTGTTATTTATACAGCACCTCGATCTGCTTTATAATAAAACATAAAAAAAAAGACACGGAAATCAAATTTTTACAATATGGGACTTTTTAAATGTTGCATGATGAATGACTATTATACAATTCTCTAATAATCCTACGTTTCAGGTGGTCGCCACCTTTTATCAAAATAAAACTGTAACTGAGGTTTGTGCAGAACTAGTGCTTTGATTTTGGTTTGTGATTTTTTTACTTTTTATTGTTTGCTTTGCCAGAAAACATGGACTCAGATGTGTGATTTATTAACAGAGGAAACTAAAGGAAGCAGTTACAAACAGTGTTTCTGCTCCTGTTTGTAGGCATGTACCCTCTTCACTCCATTAATAGGAGGCTGGTGGAGATAATAGGAGCTTGTTACAGCAACAGTGGCATCATTAACGGGAAGGCCGCCGTCTACTCGCCTTACTCCTCCAAGTCTGAAGAGCTGTGCAGCAGCAACAATCAGGTAGGAAAAGCCGCCTGTGTGTCGGAGATAAAGAGAGACTCCAACAATTCACCATGAGCAAAAAAAGTCTGTATTAATATGGATGTTTTACTAATGATTTCTTTTCTGCTCCGTCAGAAGGACATGGCCCTCAGATACAAGTGTGGAGCTGAGTTCCTGCCCTCCCCATTGGCCAGCAAGGCCGAGTTGGCCTTAACGTCTGAGCCCTTATTCCATCGTAAGTGTCACATAACGGCCGTGGCTGTGGCTGTGGAAATGGAGCACGCTGTGGCGTTCCTGGGCACCGCCACCGGAGAGGTAAAGACGGACTTTTCTGTCAACATTCAGTCACCTTTTTGATTTCTTTTTCTTTCTTTCGTTTATTAGGGGTCCAAGCCAGAGGGGGCTGGGAACCTGTGTTATGCAATCCAATGCGGAAACCTAAACTTTTGCATATCTCGGCCAAATGAAATGTTACAACACGAATCTTGTTTGGCATGATCTTCTGAGGCGCCGCTATAATTGAGGAAGACGCGATTTTGCCTTTAACTCAGTGGGCCCTATTTTAACGATCTAAGCGCACGGCGTGAAGCGCCTGGCGCAGGTGTGTTTAGGGCGTGTCCAAATCCACTTTTGCTAGTTTGACGGCGAAAAAAGGGTCCGTGCGCCGGGCGCCTGGTCCTAAAGGGTTGTACTTAGTGTCTTCATTAATCAGAGGTGTGTTTTGGGCGTAACATGCAATAAACGCACATTTGTACCTTGGCGCATTGCTATTATAATGGCGGATTTGCACCATAATATTTTAATTTTTAATCTCTTTGTAATCTGTTTGTGTGCTGCTGTGCGTCCCTGTGTGTGTAACAAGCATAGTGTGCGAATGCTGTGCATAAGCCTAGGAGCATTTTACTAATGCTCTGTTAAAATAACAATGAAATGCTGCGCTATTGACTTTAGACCAGGTTTTTGTTGGTCAATGGCGCAATCACATCCCGCTGCCTTAAGTTAGCATTACGCCCACAATGCACCTGAACACACCTCCCTGTAAGACCAGCACGCCCACAATGCACCTGAACACACCTCCCTCTAAGACCAGCACACCCAGAATGCACCTGAACACACCTCCCTGTAAGACCAGCGCGCCCAGAATGCACCTGAACACACCTCCCTGTAAGACCAGCACGCCCAGAATGCACCTGAACACAATAATACATTTATGAATATTTTCTTTGGTTCATATTTTAGTAGTGCAACTAAACTAATATAAATCTATCAAAACTATTCTTTTCAACGTACCCTTTTAAATGAATACCAAATAACATAGTTTCACAGGAAACTTACTAAATAAACTTTAAACATTTCAATTTGAAAGATTTAGTTTAAAGCTGCATTATTGAATATTTGCATTTAAAAATGCATGAAATGTATGCATACACAAGCATTAAAAGCGATACATACAATACACGATACACGTAAATAAAACTGAAATTGAATGTGAATGAGACCGGGTGTCTTGAGCACAGAGGAGGAAACCCAGGATGCATGAATTGAAAAAGTGTGTGAATGCCGGTTTTGGGTTTCCTGCAGGTGCTGAAGGTGCATCTGTCGGCCCACCCGGACGTGTACGGGCGGGAGCCGGCTGAAGTCACGGGAGACAAGGTCAACAAGAACCTGCTGTTCGATC
Organism: Perca flavescens; assembly: GCF_004354835.1. NCBI lineage: Eukaryota > Metazoa > Chordata > Actinopteri > Perciformes > Percidae > Perca > Perca flavescens. The sequence goes on from NC_041353.1 coordinate 3,976,906, forward strand.
CCAGGCTCCAACACCTGTACATCACCACCGAGACAAAGGTCCAACTCACACAACCTACTACATACAAAACGTGCCCCACACCCCAACACACACACACACACACACACACACATATTGTAACTACAAAATTCAAGACCATTCAACAAAATAGACAATAAACCAACCAGTCCCCTGCCAACCATGCTCCTATGTTCTGGTCTTGCCCTAAATTACCAACCTTCTGGATGTGCCTTTCTGACACCATGAGCCATGAGAGCTTATGCTCACATTACGGTTCCACTTCCAGGATTGCTCTGGTGCTGCAGGAAATTCTGCCAGATGCATGTGTTTTTTGCAGGGGCGATTCTATGATCAGACCTTTAGGGGGGCTCCGCCCCTAATGAGATTGTGACACGGATACAGTGCCTTGCAAAAGTGTGTACTTAAGCCCCTCCAAAAAGGGTCTAAAATTGCCCATGGTTTTCCATTTCCTTCCACTTTGTTTGTGTTGTAATTTTTAACTCCGGTGGATTTCTGAGGTCTATGGTTAACTGCTCCTCAGATCTCTGCAGGGTAAATCCAGACAGCTAGCTAGACCATCTGTCCAATCTGAGTTTTCTCTCGTAAGACTATTTTACAGCGGCTCTGTGCGGAGTTTAGCACCGCCCATGACGATTCTGATTGATTTAAAGAAATGCCATCAAACCAGAGCACGTTTTTCCTCCCATCCCCGAATGCTAGATAGATATATATGAACTGTCTTTTTTATTGTATCTGCTATTGTTAATGGGTATTGCTAACAATGGCTAACCAGTCTTGAGCTAAAACCCACAATAACAAATCCGACATGGAAATAGAACTCGGGTGTGACATAATTCGCAGCTCCAGCTTCCGAGTTCCGAGGTGACTATTTCTGCTGAATCCGTTACGTCCGTAACTGCACTTTGGTCTTGATAAAAGCTCAGTTTTTGGGTCGACAGCTTATAAATAATAATATAATTCATTCTCTGCATTTAACCCATCCCTCAAGGGAGCAGCAACAGCGCCCGGGGACCAACTCCAGGTCTGATACATGTTTTTAGATGTTGGAGCACCTGGCAAAAACCCACGCAAACATGGGGAGAACATACAAACAGAAAAAGGCCCGGAACGAGCTGGATCCAAACCGAGAACCTTCTTGCTACGAGGCCACAGTGGTAACCACTGGGCCTCCATGCTGCTGGTTCTTAAGTTCTAGGTTCTTTACATCGTTGGGAGTGCATCCAACCACACAGCAGCTTTGAGGCATTTTTCATGTTTGCTAGCAGACGGAACTGACAAGGAGGCACCTTCACGCAGTACATGTCAATGGAGGGTGCAACTTAAATGCTCTCTGTCTCTAGCACACATAAAGAAGGTCATGGATATGTGCTTACTTCTGCTTTTCCATTTCATCTATCAGGTAGGCGAGTTAATGAGTCTTTCATTTATTCTCTCCGTCTTATTTGATCATTTATTCATTCTTTCGACAAACACCGATACATCCGTCTACATTACCACACAGAAGTCAGCCATTGATTTATTCTCTCTTATTTTCCCGCTGCGTTTCCTCTTCATCCGTCTTCTCTCCGCTCTGTCCTTTCATCTTTCGGTCGACATCTTTCTCTGGCACCGCCACCGAAAGTGAAATTGATGTTATTGATTCAGAAATGAATTAATTAGAATGCACTTCAAGAGGGCAATTTACTTTCATCAAGTCAAGTGACGATCCTCGAGCTTGTTCCATCTGCTCATTTAAATGTATTAGAGCGGCCTCTTCGTGTTGTCAGGGAGGTGAATTATTTCCACAGCTGGTTCGCTGGAAGAAAGTTCTCCACTAAAACGAGATCCTTTTCGAGACCTTCCCCCTCACAAGAACATAATAAGGAAGATATGTTATATGTTATGTTTCATCTCACGGGATCAATTTTGAAATAATAACCCCTAGAGCCGTATACAACTCTCACAACTATTAAAATGTATCACATATCTTGGGTGTAACTCTGTGATTCATCATTGACGCATCAAAACTGACAGCTGTGAAAGTAAAAGCGTACACACACACACACACACACACACACACACGTCCAAGATGTGTCCCCTATTTGTTTTTCAACCAGGAATTGTTCTTGCAAAGAAAAAAGAAAACAGGAATAATCCCATTTAAAAATCAAAAGTCTCCTCTCTACTGGTGTTCATTTGACACCTCAGCTCTGTTCTGCCACACTTTGAGTAAATCGATTCGAAAATCACACTCCTTCTCTGAGTCATAACGCTGTCAAATCTTAACACACAGACATGAAACCTATTGATATTGTGCAGTATGACTTACACTTCCCGGGGATATCATTATCTCTGATATGCATCGGGATTAATGCCCATTTTTCTTCAGTATCAAAGTAAACCAGTGATAGTTGTCTGTACGTCCATGGGTACACTGAAGAATGGAGTTGAGTAATAGCTAATTCGGCATACTTTTAATGCAGCTGATTTGCCAAAAATGTAAATATATACAGACTAAAAACGGGGCTCAAACGGGAACACCAGTTTCAAATAGATGGATTTTTTAGTGTGGTTTTTGTTTTCTCCTTATCTAAGGGTTACTTTTTGCCCTTTATGCTCCTGCATGTTGTGCAAAACAACCTCTCCTTCACAATAAAAGCCTGTCCTATGTATGCAGATCACCAAGGTTCCAGTCCAGGCCTGCCACCTGAAGACAGACTGCCACTCCTGCGTCTCCATGAAGGATCCGTACTGTGGCTGGTGTGTCCTGGAGGGAAAGTGAGTCACTCTGTGTTTCAACAAACTTTCCGTTCACTTGTTGGGATGCGCATTTTCAATTTTGCGCATCAATAAACTGCAGTAAGATTGTTTTTTACACTTCAAAAAGGATGGAAGAGTCTGTGTATCGATAAGAACAAAATGGCAAAAATGCATAAAAAGTGCAATGGAAACCGACTTGGTGTATATAAATTAGGGCTGCACGTTATGATGAAAACATGCGAGCAATAACGTTGAAAATCCAGATTACGATATAATTTAAGATAAATAAATAGATATTAAAGTTTGAACCTTTTTGCTGCTTTAAAGGGGCAGTAGGTAAGACTTATAAAACTAACTTTCTGTCATATTTGCTGAAACTGGCCCTATGTTCCAGTAGAACTACATGAAGCAGGTCATTTAAAATAAATCCAGCTCCTCTGACTACAGCCTGTAGTGATATGTGCAAAAATCCACCGCTCCCTGTTCAGATGCACCAATCAGGGCCGGGGGGCGGTCTAACTGCCTGTCAATCACTGCTCATGCACACACATTCATTCTCCCTTGTGGGGGGAGGGGCTTAGGAGACCGTTTTGGGCTTTAGCGGAAGGGGGGGGACTGAGAAGTTGTCAATGTTCAAATTTTTTGGCTAAGTCCTGGATCTTCACAATCCTACCTACGGCACCTTTAAAGGAACACGCTGACTTATTGGGAATTTAGCTTATTCACCGTAACCCCCAGAGTTAGACAAGTCCATACAGACCCTTCTCATCTCCGTGCGTGCTGTAATGCTGTCTGACGGCTCCAGCAGCATCAGGCCAGCACAGAACATGCAGGTGAATGGTTCCAGTAATCCTACTGCTCCGAATAAGTGACAAAATAACACCAACATGTTCCTATTTACATGTTGTGATTTGTAGAGTCACAGCGTGTACAAAAAACAACGTAACATGAGACACAGCAATCTTCTAACTGTAAACAAACCGGGAACTATATTCTCAGGCAGAAGAATATAGTACTTGGGCGGCGTGATATGCTCGCAGCAAGCCTGTCTGAGAATATAGTTTCGGTTTGTTTACTGTTGAAAAGATGGCTGTGTCTCATGTTACGTAGTTTTTGTACACGCCAGACTACAAATCACAACATGTAAATAGGAACATGTTGGTGTTATTTTGTCATTTTTGTCACAATTGGGAGCAGTAGGCTAGTTGGAACCAGTTACCTGCAGGATCTGTGCTAGGCTAAGCTAATGCTGGAGCCGTCAGACAGCGTTACAGCACGCACGGAGATGAGAAGGGTATGTATCGACTTGTCTTACTCTGGGGGTTATAAGCCAAATTCTAAAGTCAGCGTGTTCCTTTTAAGTATTCTGCTAAAATACAAAAACTGCTTGTTGAAATTTAAAACAAAGGAAATCATTTCCAACTTTCTTTTGACTTATTAACTTGAACAGTGAGTTGAATATAAAAGGCAGCACTAAAAAAAAACGACATTTTAAAGTGCAGTTTTCTGCTGATATTTTCTTTCAACTAACAGAAAAAAAATCTGTTTCTTCCGCAATACAGCATGTTGCAGCCTTTCGCCATGTGTTAATAAAACCATGTTTTGTGCAGCCCTAACAACCACACTTAAAAAAGGAGGTAAAGTCGGTGCATCGATAAGAACAAAATGCAGAAAGTGCAATGGAAACCGACTAAGTGTATGTAAATGACGTACGTGAAGAGTGTGAATGTCCACTGAAGAACTGAAGACGTCAGATCTGTGTTTAGCGATGAGGAGACTGTAACCTTCCTTTAATACACAAAACAAACCCAACAAACGGAAAAGACAGAAAAAACATTTCACTTGTACAATATGTAATCCAAATGTTAAGATAAAAGGTTGGTTAACTTTCAAAAAGTTGAAACCTTGTGCAGCACACAGCTGACGGCCGAGCACACAGCTGACGGCCCAGCACACAGCTGACGGCCCAGCACACAGCTGACGGCCCAGCACACAGCTGACGGCCCAGCACACAGCTGACGGCCCAGCACACAGCTGACGGCCCAGCACACAGCTGACGGCCCAGCACACAGCTGACGGCCCAGCACACAGCTGACGCCCAGCACACAGCTGACGGCCCAGCACACAGCTGACGGCCCAGCACACAGCTGACGGCCCAGCACACAGCTGACGGCCCAGCACACAGCTGACGGCCCAGCACACAGCTGACGGCCCAGCACACAGCTGACGGCCCAGCACACTGAGCACACAGCTGACGGCCCAGCACACAGCTGACGGCCCAGCACACAGCTGACGGCCCAGCACACAGCTGACGGCCCAGCACACAGCTGATGGCCCAGCTCACAGCTGATGCCCATTCTCCGCCCCCTCGTCAAAGCCAGGCTACAAAAGCACAAAGCAAGCCGATCCACTTTTCCATGTTGATAAGAGCATTAAAATGAGGAAAAAAAAATAATGGGACAGAAAGAAATCAAGGGACATTTAGAATAGATAAAAATGTGCGATTAATTGCGAGTTAACTATGACATTAATGCAATTAATCGCGATTAAATATTATAACCATTTGACAGCAATAATAACTATAATATTTGTATATGTTGATTTGGTTTATAGTCTATTTTGTTGTATGTGGGGCTGGGCAATATATCAACATCGATAGTGTTTTTTTTCCCCTGGTTTTAAAGGCTGTCAGATTTCCATCATGTTTTCCATCATCCTTTTGTGTGTGTTTGAGCTTTTTGACTAGCGCTCTTTTTTTTAAATACGTCATCTCGTTAATTGCTGTCCGCTCCGCTCCCAGGTGCACCAGGAAGAAGGAGTGCAGCAGGTGGACGGAGGAGAACACCTGGCTGTGGTCGCCCGGTCAGAAGTGTGTCCAGATCCAGGCCTTCGACCCCCCCAACATCAGCTGCAAGAAGACCCGGCAGGTGGGAGAGAGAGGGTGTGAATGAACAGTAGGGCCGCACGATGAGAGGATAATGATGCCACATGCGACAACGTTGTCGAATATGGTGATAACCATTTTACCGGCGATATGCAGATATTAAAGTATACTCAGTTCTGATCCTTTTTTGTATTCTGCTAAAATACAAGAAATTGCTTGTCTAATTTAAAACAAACAAAAGGAAATCATTTCCAACATTCTTTTATTTAACCAACTGAACATTGAGTTGAATATAAAATGCAGCACTAAAACAAGAATGGCCGTTACATTTTAAAGTGCAGTTTTCTACGGATAATTTAGAAAAAAAAAAAACTACATTTCAGGAGAGGAGAGAAGCCTGAAACGCCCTCCCCTTTTACAAAAGAGGAAAAAATATATACAGTGGTCGAAATAAGTATTTGACCCCTTGCTGATTTTGCAGGTTTGCCCACTTACAAAGAATGCAAAAATCTACAATTTTAATCATATGTACATTCTAACAGTGAAAGACAGAATCCCAAAGAAAATTCCAGAAAATCACATCATATGAATTTATTAAAATTGATAACCATCTGATGAGGAAAAACAAGTATTTGACCCCCTGGACAAACAGCATGTTAATATTTTGTAGAAAAGCCATTATTGGCCAGCACAGATGTCAAACGGTTTTTATAGTTGGTGAAAAGGTTTGTGCACATTTCGGCAGGGATGTTGGCCCACTCCTCCCTGCAGACAGCCTCCAAATCATTCAGGTTCCGAGGTTGTCGCCTGGCAACTCGAATTTTAAGCTCCCTCCAAAGATTTTCAATCGGATTCAGGTCTGGAGACTGGCTAGGCCACTCCAGAACCTTGATGTGCTTCTTCTTCAGCCACTCTTTTGTTGCTTTGGCGGTGTGCTTAGGGTCATTGTCGTGCTGAAACACCCATCCTCGACCCATCTTCAGCTCTCTCACTGAGGGAAGGAGATGTCGGTCCAGAATTCCACGATACATGGCCCCGTCCATCCTCCCCTCAATACGATGGAGTTGTCCCGTCCCCTTGGCTGAAAAGCACCCCCAAAGCATGATGTTGCCACCACCATGCTTGACGGTGGGGATGGTGTTCTTTGGGTTGTACTCGGTGTTCTTTGCCCTCCAAAACACGACGAGTTGAGTTGAGGCAAAAAGTTCTATTTTGGTCTCATCTGACCACATCACCTTCTTCCAGGCCTCTTCTGAGTCGTCCAGGTGGTGAATGGTGAACTTCATGCGGGCCTGTACATGTTTCTTCTTGAGCAGGGGGACCTTGCGTGCGCTGCAGGATTTCAATCCATGACGGCGTAGTGTGTTACCAACCGTTTCTTTTGTAACTGTGGTCCCAGCTGCCTTCATTTGATTCATCCGTTCCCCCCTTGTGGTTTTGGGATGATTCCTCACCGTTCGCATGATCAGGGACACCCCACGAGGCAAGATCTTGTGTGGAGGCCCAGACCGAGGGAGGTTGGCGGTGGTGTGGTGCTTCTTCCATTTCCTGATAACTGCACCGACAGTTGATCTTTTCTCTCCAAGTTGCTTTCCGATTCTCTTGTAGCCCATCCCAGCCTTGTGCAGATCAACAATCTTGTCCCTGATGTCCGTAGAAAGCTCTTTGGTCTTGCCCATGGTGGTGATGTTGGATGCTGGTTGTTTGGGTGTTGACAGGTGTCTTTTATACAGGTAACGAGGTGAGGCAGGTGTATTTGATGTAGATAATTGGTTCGGATTGGGGCTGTGTCTTAAAGAAAGACTAACTGGCTTGTAGGAGCCAGAATACTTGCTGTTTGTCCAGGGGGTCAAATACTTGTTTTTCCTCATCAGATGGTTATCAATTTTAATAAATTCATATGATGTGATTTTCTGGAATTTTCTTTGGGATTCTGTCTTTCACTGTTAGAATGTACATATGATTAAAATTGTAGATTTTTGCATTCTTTGTAAGTGGGCAAACCTGCAAAATCAGCAAGGGGTCAAATACTTATTTCCCCCACTGTACATCTGAAAATATAATTTCTCTAATAAACAAACAAGTAAGCATACACACAATATAAAGATATATCAGGTAATTATACACAGTTAAAGCAACAACAAAAAACAAGGCAAGAAAAAAGACGAGGCAAGAAAAAAGTACAATCCTTGAGTCAGACATACAATCAACAGAATTATCCCAACATAAGATTTAAAGCTGTAGTGTGTAGTTTGTTTCCCCCATGAGGAATTCTAAGTAATGGCAACAACACTGTTGGCACGTCCACATGATACAAGCCTTCCGTGATCGCCTTTAAGCTTTATGATGAAATTAAAAAACCTTTTTAGTGACTTGAAGGCTGAATGTTTCTTGTGACATATTGAATGAATTCCACAGTAATCAACCTCTATATCTGATAACAAATGTATGTCTTGATGTACGACTAATAGGCAAATGGAAATCATTTTTTGCCTAGTTGAGTCCGAGTGAATATCTGAAGAAAGAATGATTTCCTCCTCCTCCACACAGTTGCTAGTAGCCAAGGAGGATACGGAGGATTAAAAAAAACATGATGAACTTTTCAGAAGAGGTCATTATCTTCACTCAAGTTTCTGCCTGGGAAAGTCACCGGACGCCACAATCTTTTGAAGATAATCCTACTGAGAAATCCAGAGAAGGTTGTGTGGAGCTGATAGTCTTAATAAGCTTTGTTTGTTGGCAATGGCGTGAATGTAACAGACGTTTATTAATATCAAAAAGTTATGCACTAAAGCTTTCAGATGAAATTAAAAAACTTTTTTAACTGTGACCTGAAGGCTGGCAGGGAAGGTAATGTTTCTTGTGACATATTCAATATATTCCACAGTAATCGACCTCTGTATCTGATAAAAAAAAATGTGTCTTGATGTACGACTAATCGGCAAATGGAAATAATTTTATTGCCTAGTTGAGTGCGAGTGAATATCTGAAGAAAGAATTAGAAAAAAATGTTTCTTTCAACTAACACAAAAAAATCTCTGAGTGTCTTTCTGGATATGTCGCAGCCTTTCGCCACGTGTTCATTGCACCAGTTTATATCGCGACGACGATGAAAAACCATATGTTGTGCAGCCCTGATGAACACTTTGTTTGTTTGAGTTCGGCTTCATTTAAACCACTCAAAGCTCCTGAAAACGTCAGTGTTGTAAGCAGCATTTCAAACAGGTTCTCAACCTCATGTGCGTGGACCTTCCAGGGGCCCTTGGGCGGGTGGGGGAACATTCCTGACTCACGGTGACATTATGATTTACATTATTATTTTTTGGGATATGAGCCAAATGTAAAAATGCATAGAAGCTGTGTTGCTTGTGCTGACAGTTCCTGCGGCTGCTTCTGCTGTTAAAAGTTCCAAATAATGTTCCCTGGAAATATTGTCACACCCAGAAACTGCTGATGACACCTGGTTTCGGTGAATCACATACAGTGTGAGCAACAGCACCAACAGTGCTACACAACAGCAACACTGTTTGTCGTTATTGACAGCTTACGTCAGAGCAGATAAACACAAGTTTTCATCTGTTTCTTTCACTTTTGCTCAGGTTTTTGGCCCCAAAATCTACACCTATGGGTAATACACGGACTATGGAGAAATGCCTCATATAATCACACTTAAATAGATCCAAACTGTGTCTGTAAGACAGGGGTCTTCAGCAGTTTTTAGGCCAAAGACCTCTTAGCTGAAAAAGAGACGGAGCCGGGACCTACTACTACGTTAATTGTGTAACATTTTGTTGCAAAAAGAATCTGGACCTACAATAACATGTAGGGCAGCCTGTAGTCTTGCTTTGCCAGACCCTCCTCCAAAGCACCCTGGAGGAGGGTCTGGCTGCTCCACACAGCATTCAGGGATGGGAGGAAAACGTGCTCTGGTTTATTGGCATTTCTTTAAACCAATCACAATCGTTTTGGACAGCGCTAAGCGCCGAAGAAAAGCCGAGGTGCCGCTGCAAAATAGCCTCGGATGTGTATGTTTTAAAAGTAGTTTTAGTCGTGCAACAGAAAACTCAGATAGGACAGATAGTCTAGCTAACTGTCTGGATTTACCCTGCAGAGATCTGAGGAGCAGTTAACCATAGACGGCAACAAAAAAGGAAGCCCAAGGTAACGGATGTCCGGCCTAAATGAGTGAAATCTGGCGGATTTTCCGGTAGAGACGGAGTAATCCTGGAAGTGGAACGTCGTGGATATAGACTAGGTGGCCTAGAGCCTTCACACACCTTTTTATGGTGCATACGATACTAAGCTTTTAAAATAAATGTTTTTGGCATATTCATATATTTACACATCATGTTTTAATGTTAAAATGTGGCACAGTAAATCCTTAAGCTTAACCGTGTCGGTGGACCGTATGGCTACCTTAGCAGCAAACCAGTAAGCCTATCATCAATGATTTATACATATTTATTTTTAATCTTTACTAATAATATATTGGATTCATGTAAATGTATATTTTCATACATATGCAGTAACTCTTAGCACCCCGTGTTCAAGAATTCTGCTTTAAGAGAAGAACAAAACTCTTTATACAAAAACGATCCTAGCCAACAGCATGAAAGTAATGTTGGGCCAACTGATTCTTTAAAAAGCACAAATATAAACTCTAAAAATATAAATGCTGCGGCAGCGGAGGAGCGTGTGCTGCATCGCTCGGTCTGAACCTGACGGCTGAACTCTCTGCTTTAATGAGGGATTGATCAAAGAGCGGATTTGCCAGAAAGACGCGTCGTCCTTCGAGATGTACAGCCGGCTGTCGGCTGACCTTCCCTTCCCATCGTGCCTTTCTGCTCCTAGAATAACTTTACAGCCCTTAGGACTTCACATACATTCAGATGTGCACAAAATAAGATCCATGATGCTTATTCATGATATGGTTTAGCTAGAAGTTTTGCAAGGGTGTAACTTTGGGTTCCACATTGGGGGGGTTGAGATCTCCACTTTTGAGCAAAATTAAAATTTTGAGCATATGAATCACTTAATTTCCTGCATTGTGGTAACTTTTTTTGCAACAATTTGTGCCTTTTCTGCATCAATTTATGGTGCCGATGTCTTTAATTACAGTGAGGAAAATAAGTATTTGAACACCCTGCTATTTTTCAAGTTCTAGCACTTAGAAATCACGGAGGGGTCTGAAATTGTCATCGTAGGTGCATGTCCACTGTGAGAGACATAATCTAAAAAAAAAAAAATCCAGAAATCACAATGTATGATTTTTTAACTATTTATTTGTATGATACAGCTGCAAATAAGTATTTGAACACCTGAGAAAATCAATGTTAATATTTGGTACAGTAGCCTTTGTTTGCAAGTACAGAGGTCAAACGTTTCCTGTAGTTTTTCACCAGGTTTGCACACACTGCAGGAGGGATTTTGGCCCACTCCTCCACACAGATCTTCTCTAGATCAGTCAGGTTTCTGGGCTGTCGCTGAGAAACACGGAGTTTGAGCTCCCTCCAAAGATTCTCTATTGGGTTTAGGTCTGGAGACTGGCTAGGCCACGCCAGAACCTTGATATGCTTCTTACAGAGCCACTCCTTGGTTATCCTGGCTGTGTGCTTCGGCTCATTGTCATGTTGGAAGACCCAGCCTCAACCCATCTTCAATGCTCTAACTGAGGGAAGGAGGTTGTTCCCCAAAATCTCGCAATACATGGCCCCGGTCATTCTCTCCTTAATACAGTGCAGTCGCCCTGTCCCATGTGCAGAAAAACACCCCCAAAGCATGATGCTACTAACCCCATGCTTCGCAGTAGGGATGGTGTTCTTGGGATGGTACTCATCATTCTTCTTCCTCCAAACACGGTTAGTGGAATTATGACCAAAAAGTTCTATTTTGGTCTCATCTGACCACATGACTTTCTCCCATGACTCCTCTGGATCATCCAAATGGTCATTGGCAAACTTAAGACGGGTCTTGACGTGCTGGTTTAAGCAGGGGAACCTTCCGTGCCATGCATGATTTCAAACCATGACTTCTTAGTGTATTACCAACAGTAACCTTGGAAACGGTGGTCCCAGCTCTTTTCAGGTCATTGACCAGCTCCTCCCGTGTAGTTCTGGGCTGATTTCTCACCTTTCTTAGGATCATTGAGACCCCACGAGGTGAGATCTTGCATGGAGCCCCAGTCCGAGGGAGATTGACAGTCATGTTTAGCTTCTTCCATTTTCTAATGATTGCTCCAACAGTGGACCTTTTTTCACCAAGCTGCTTGGCAATTTCCCCGTAGCCCTTTCCAGTCTTGTGGAGGTGTACAATTTTGTCTCTAGTGTCTTTGGACAGCTCTTTGGTCTTGGCCATGTTAGTAGTTGGATTCTTACTGATTGTATGAGGTGGACAGGTGTCTTTATGCAGCTAACTACCTCAAACGGGTGCATCTAATTTAGGATAATAAATGGAGTGGAGGTGGACATTTTAAAGGAAGACTAACAGGTCTTTGAGGGTCAGAATTCTAGCTGATAGACAGGTGTTCAAATACTTATTTTCAGCTGTATCATACAAGTAAATAGTTAAAAAAAATTTTTTAGATTATGTCTCTCACAGTGGACATGCACCTACGATGACAATTTCAGACCCCTCCATGATTTCGAAGTGGTAGAACTTGCAAAATAGCAGGGTGTTCAAATACTTATTTTCCTCACTGTATGTCAAGGAAATTATTATTAGATTGGGGGGGGGAATGTTGCACTGGCCAGAGAATATCGATACATATCGTCATCAAGATGCGCCTTTATTTTGAAATTCCCACTTCATATTTATTCTTTTTATTTTAAATATTAGTTTGTTTTTTATACTTAAATGTCTATAATAAATTAGTAATTAGTAATGAAATTGAAAAATCATGTTTAAGTTGCTTTATGTATCGTCTGGTATTGGTCGCAGGGCCCTGAATTGAATCAAATCCAAATGGTACCGTGGCAGACTTTGTGATATCAGTAAATATTGTTTCCTTGTCCAAAGAATCAATATAATATCCTATCGTGATAACACATGTGATTGACACCCCTAGTTATTGTTTTCAGTTCTTCGGGATAAATTAAAGTCCATGCTAAGTTTCAAGTCTTCCTTAAAGTATGAAGTCAAACATCGTCAAGTCACGAGTCTTTATAAGCACATTTGAAGTCAAATATCTTCTGACTGCTGAGCATTTAAATGGCAGAGCTAACTATGCTAACTGTGTTTTCTAACATAGCTGAGCATTGACTTTCACTGATAATTAAAGCTTTGGTGCATAACTTTTTGATATTAATAAACGTCCGTTACATTCAAGCCATTGCCAAATGAGTTGCTACAAAGCTAATTAAGACTATCAGCTCCACACAACCTTCTCTGGATTTCTCAGTATGACTATGTTCAGAAGATTGCAGCGTTCAGCGACTTTCCCGTGCAGAAACTCAAGTGAATTACCCCTTCTGAAGAGTCCATGTTTTTTTAATCCTCTGTGTCCTCCTTGGCTTCTAGCAACTGTGCGGGATCACAGAAGGCTTGTATCACGTGGACGCGCCAACAGTGTTGTTTTCATTACTTAGAGTCCCTCATGGGGGAGACAGAAACTACGCTCTATAGTTTTAAATATGACCTTGTTGAGCTTCGAAATAATAGTTTGACGGAAAAGTCTTACTACACTTACCATGAATTTTCTGAAACTTACAGCAAGGGACACTTTAAAGCTACATTTAAAATTGAACATTAACAATGGATCAAGTGACTGTTTGCAATGTAAAACACATCCCTTGTTGCTGTTAAGATTCCTGTGAGAATTCTCACCAATTGCTGCCTTGATTACCAGTATGTTCTTTGGTAACTTTCGTTCCAATCAAGGAAGTGTGACGTCTTCGTCCCAACTCTGCAGCTCGGCTCATTTCAGACGTAAATTGAGAGTGGCATTAGTTTGTGGTGGGAAGGAGTCCAGCAACAAACAACTCTTTAAGGTTATCTAAGAGAATCTCTTCTGGGCCCAGATCGACCGATCTGCAGCATCTTAATCAGGGAGTGTGGGACTAGTGTGTGTGTGTGTGTGCGTGTGTGTGTGTGTGTGTGTAGCAGCGTGTAGTCTGTGATTTTAATCTGCTAAAACAGTTGGATTTGGGCTTTAAAGAGAAAATCTTTGCTTCCTGCAGCTTTACATTCTTAAAAAGAGGAGAAAGTCTCCGGTGAATTCATTGAGGAGCTTCTCTCCATTACTCCGAGATCCAAAAGTTTAAACATTAAAACTTTAGCGGCGAAATTAAAAACGGTTGAGGTCAACGAGGACCATATTTCGCCAAACACAAAGGTTGTGTAATAATATTAGTCGTGTTTGAATCCGCATCTCAGTGATTCGGGGGCGTGTTGACAGAGCCTTGACATTCTATCTGTGGGATAACGTCAGTAAGGCCAAGTAAAACACAGACTTTATTTATCTTGTGTGAATGTGCCGCACGAATCACAGCCGTCAGGTCCTCTGGTGATACTAGGGGGGGGACAGAAACACTATAGCTTTAAGTACATCTGAGCATGTGTAAAGGGACACAATGGAAGTTAGTTAATCCTTTTGAGATGTTTTAACATGGGCGCTTATTGCTGACCTTTGGAAACAGTATATGTACAGTATAAGAAAGTTTAATAAGTAATCAAAGTTTAAAGGTCCACTGGGGCCGCTGTAGCTCAGGTGGCAGAGCGGTCTTCTACCAATTGGAAGTTCAATCCCTGGCCCTGCAGTTCCATGTTGAAGTGTCTTTGGGCAAGACACTGAACCCTTAATTGCTCCCGATTTAGGGTTGGGCATCGAGAACCGATTCCTACTTGGAATCGTTTAAAAAATTACGATTCCAGTGTAATCGTTTCTTTATTGGAATCGTTTGGAGGGTTTGGTTTCAAATCTGATCATGGGATCCAAATTTAACACGCGTAAGTTTTGGTTTCCGTAGCGGCCAGGTGCCTGTTGTGTTGCAGCCTTGGAGCACAGTATGTGGTGCTCTAGTGTGGCTTTATTGTACATTGAAAAAAGCTGTGTTAAAAAAACAACTTTCCTCTTATTTGGGAGATAAGCATGTGACCAGTTTCAACTCCACCCCTCAAAGAATCGGAATTGAAAGGAAGAATCGGAATTGGAATCAGAATCGTTAATATCCAAACGATGCCCAACTCTACTCCCGATGCTGCGCCATCAGAGTGTGTGAATGTGTGTGAATGTTTTATCTGATGAGCAGGTGGCACCTTGTACGGCAGCCTCGGCCACAGTGTGTGAATGTGTGTGATTGATGAATGGTTCCTGTACTCTGTAAAAGAGCTTTGAGTAGTCATTAAGACTAGGAAAGCGCTATATAAACAGTCCATTTTACATTCACTTCCAACTAGAGATGGCCCAATAACATTTTTTGCTTCCCGATACAGCGTACCCATCCGATACCAGTGCATCATATAATTAATTATGTTTTAACAGCTTTGTACTACTATGCCTGTATGGATGTGATATGATTTCTATAATTGTTGTCTGTCTGGCTCGGGATAAACTTTTTGTGGAACATGAACAAACAAACAATGAACGCCCTAGAACTTTCTTTTATTCTCCAGTTTGACAGTCAGTCGTAACGGAAATGGAACATAAATAAACTACTTTAAAGTAGATTTTCTTCAGGGCTAAATTACGTGGTATCGGATCGGTGCATAAACTCCAGTACTTACTTAGGCTCTATATCGAAACATCTCTACTTACTACTGTAGCTTTTGGAGCTTTCAACCGCACCTCACAGTCTTGAGGGAAGGTCTCCCTCTCATATCCCTGGGTGTGTTATGTCAGTGTTGCATATTCAGTGAGTAGGACTGCTTTGTAGCAGTATTGGATTAACAGGATATTTGCATCTATGTGATAAAGTACATTGTCAAGTATTTAATTGATTGGCGAAAATCAAGCCAAAAATAGATATCGCCATCTCTTTTATAATCTATTGCTATTGAATTAGTTACAGTATATATTGGTTCTACACTATAGCTGTGTTCGAAACTATTTCCTCATTCACTCACTCACTCACTATTCCCTACTGTATATAGTGTTTATTAAAGCTATAGTGCGTAGTTTCTGTCTCCCCCATGAGGAATTCTAAGTAATGACAAGAACACATGATACAAGCCTTCACTGATCATGCATCACCCCCACCCCTCCTCCACGTAGTTGCCAGTAGCCAAGGAGGACACGGAGGATTAAAAAAATACCACGATCTTCTGAACATAGTCATACTGAGAAATCCAGAGAGAGTTGTGTGGAGCTGAGAGTCTTAATTAGCTTTGTAGCAGCTCATTTGGCAATGGCGTGAATGCGAACAAGATTTCGGACACTACACTGAAAATATCGTTCCGTGAGCAAATGCTTTGGTTATTTGTGTGACGGAGGCGAGCGCGCCCAGCATCATGTAAACAAACCGAAACTGAAATACTTCTGATAGGTCCCTGAAATAAACCAGGCACCCAGGAGGAAAGTAAAAGGTTGTATATATGTTGCATGTTACATTTCCCATGTTTAGAAACGAAAGCCCACTCCATTGTTTACTATTCAGTTTTCGCGGGTGCTTTTGGTTCTTCTTCTTCTTCTCCTCCGGGAAAACACGACGCGTTGCATTGTGGTATACGGGAGTAAAATGTAGGGTTCATCGAATGTACACTCAAATGAGCTGTGCATTGTGGGTATTTCATAGTGGGCTATAGTGAACAAAATTAACCGCAGAGAATTCGAACACCACTACAAAATGGCGAACACGCTACATAGTGCACTATTCCCATGATAGGGAACGGTTTCCAACACAGCTTATGAGTGATTAAAGAGTAGTACTGAGGGGAAAGATAGACGTTTGGCGACACAAACACAACTCGTTATAAATATTATATTCTTATTATATTATTAAATAATAAAAAGATGAAATAACAAATGTCCAATCCTTTTAACTATCTTTATTACTCTGTCACACCCAGTCCTATTGTGTCACTCACACCCAGAAAACATTTCTTTATCTGACTGCAGCCAGCAGGGGTGACAAATAATGACTTGTGCGTCTCCCACTCTCTATGACAGGGGTGTCAAACTCAGTGTCACTAAAGGACCACACTGGAAATGAGAATCGAGTCAAGGGCCAGACATGTATAGTTTATTAACATGCTTTTATTAAATAACAGGGTTCAACGCTAGGTTTTTTTTTCACTTGTCCGTGTCAAGTGTCAAAAAATTCTACCTGCCCGAACGTCAATTTTTACTGGCCCCAATAAAAGAAAAAGATGTTGAAAAAACGTTCGGAAAAAAACGGTCAAAAAAAAGCATTGGGGGGAAAAAACGTCAAAAAAATATTGAAAACAAATCTCCAGAATAAAAATACTTTTAAAAAAGCGCAAAAAAACTCACTAAAAGCGTCAAAAGTGTTAACAACATTTTTTGTTTTTTTTTTAAACGTCAAAAACATCAAGCGCCAACTCATTTCATGATTGGCCAATGGCTCATTCAAATCAAATGATTATGATATGATGACGCCCAAACGGGCAAGTGGGTTGTTATATTTACTTGCCTAAAGTGGCGTACAACTTGCCCCGGGCCATCAGGCAACCCATAATAATAAAAGTCTAATATCTTTGACTGTTTTATTGCGTGTCTCATATAGCTTTCTCACTTACAGTTTAGGCCACATAACGCCCTAAAGAAGGCAGGAAAAAAATTTCTCAGCCATCAGAGAACAAAAAGCAGGAAAAGTGACAAAAACTTGTTAAAAAAAGCGACAAAAACGCTGAAAAAAGTGACAAAAACATTGGAAAAAGCAGCAAAAACTTGGTGGGCCAAAATTTATTGTGAACCTAAATTAACATGAAGGCCGGATCAAAATCTGCGAGGTACCGGATTTGGTCCGTGGGCCTTGAGTTGGACACGTGTGCGTGTGCTCTATCACATGTTCCTCCGCCTTTAATCCCAGTCCCTCTCTTCTCTACGCTCCCTTCTCCAGGTTGACATAACAATTCCCTCCCTGCCCATCCTGAGGAGTTCTGATCAGCTGCAGTGTGTGTTCGGCACTTTCACCAGCAAAGCCGTGCCGGTCCTCGTCGACGGCCAGATGCAGGTCAGCTGTTCGCTGCCCGAGCCCGTGGGAATCCCACCCACTCCCCAGCAGCAGGGTAGGTGGACAACGTGGAGGATTTACAGGAAGTCTTTCTGAATAATAATAATAATAATAATAATAAATAAAAACCCGCGGGACTGCCGGCAATCTTTAATGCCGACGTTACTGTCTTTCAGAGACTCTAGCGGGCTCCGTTTTAAAGCTAGAGTGAAGGTATGGATTCATATGAAACTGGACGACTTATGTAATCCATTGGTACCACCCATGTTATGCTAGTTCTCCAAATTCAGAGATTTTGGCAAGGGAAAAACTGGCATGGCCATTTTCAAACAGGTCCCTTGACCTCTCATTAAGATATCTGACTGGAAATGGGTTCTTAGGGTACCCATGAGTCTCTATTTCTGCATACTGGAGTCCCTAAACAGTCTCAGTGTTGCATAAATTGGGTCTGACTGGAAAGCTTGGAATCTTGTGGATTCAATGAGCCCAATTGTATTACTGTGTGATGATGTTTTCCCCCGTAGTAGCCATTTTATCAGCCTCAAGAAACTTTACAACCACAAACTAGAGACCTAGGGCATTCAAAGGATGCGTGGCTTTTATAGGTATTGACAATAACGTAACGGGCTATAGATTGATATTTAACTGAAAAATACACAATCTTATCAATCTAGTTATCCAACTCTTTGCAAGAAAGCGAAATGTCAAACTTTCCCTATAAATATCTATAATTTAAAGCATTACGTTGATATCTTTTATTGTATTTTTGTGTGTGTGTGTGTGTGTGTGTGTGTGTGTGTGTGTGTGTGTGTATTCTCAGACTACGTGTCGGTCCCAGTCAAAGTTCTGGTGAACAACAACATCGAGGTGACGTCTGGAGAATACGAGTTCTACAACTGTGCTGCCACAGTCAGGAAGAACCCAAACACACCGTAAGATGGACGACACACACACACACACACACACGCGCGCGCTGTGTGAATCGCACACATGTATGTAAGTATGTGGGGTTTGTGTGTTTTCAGGTGTATAGCGTGTGTGAACAGTACATGGGGCTGTCAGTGGAACGCTGAGGATCACATCTGCAGTGACGACAATGATAATGTAGCTGGGGAACACATCGTTAAACCAAAACAGGTAGGTAGGTGTATGTGTGTCTGTGTGTGTGTGTGTGGGTATGTGTGGGTGCATGTTCATGTGTGTGCGTGGGTGTGTGTGGGTGCATGTGTGTGTGGGTGTGTGTGTTTTGCGTTTCCTGTGAACCAAAGTCAAACCGATCAACAACAAAAAATAAGCACCTTTTTTAATAATAGAATAACCATTTAAGTCAAATGTTTATTGGCTTCTTTTCTCTGTTCTGTTTATCGTTGTAAATTAAATATCTTTGGGTTTTGGACAATGTGTTGATGTGATGGTTGAATCTAACTAATATTTCTGCTTCCTGTGATGAAGAGTGACAGCTGTCCTCAGTTTGAGTCTCCGGAGCCACAGTTGATCCCCGTGGGCTTTCCGATCCCCATCAGCTTTCAGGGGAGGAACCTGGGCCACATGGTGAGAGCGCTCACACCTGCACATTAGGAAATGCTTCATTAGAAGAGAATGGAATCGAGTATAGGTACAGGGTCCTACGAGCACATTGGAATTTGTGTACATTGCTCGTTCCCACTTCCTGCGTCAGCCCTCCGACCGTCCGTTAAAAACGCGGGTCTGTCCATTCATTTTGTATGGGGGTAGTGCGTTTAGGCTGCGCGAGGGGTTGCCACTCAAAAGTTGCGTAAATTTGGATTCAACATTGGGGGGGGAGGTTGAGATCTCCAACTGTCTAGAGAGGTCCCAGGATATGTCTGCATGTATTTAAAAAGAAGCAAAAAAAAACCTTGAAAAAAAAGAGCTTAAGGGCCCTATTTTAACGATCTAAGCGCACGGCGTGAAGCGCCTGGCGCAGGTGCGTTTAGGGCGTGTCCAAATCCACTTTTGCTAGTTTGACGGGGGAGAAAAGGGTCCGTGCGCCGGACGCGTGGTTCTATAGGGTTGTACTTGGTGTCTTCATTAATCAGAGGTGTGTTTTGGGCGTAACATGCAATCAACCAATCAGAGATCATCTCCCATTCCCATTAAAAGCCAGGCGCGTTTGGACTTTGGCGTATTGCTTTCATGATGACAGATTTGCACCATAATATTTTTATTTTTTTTAATCTTTTGCATGTGTGTGTGCTGCTGTGCGTCCCTGTGTGTGTAACAAGCATAGTGTGCTCGCTCTGCACAAGGCTAGCAGCATTTTACTAATTTGCTGTTAAAATAACAATAAAATGCTGCGTTATTGATTTTAGACCAGGTTTTTGTTGGTCAATGGCGCGATCACTTTCTGCCGCCTCAAGATAGCAATACGCCCAGAATGCACCTGGGGAAAAAAAAAAAAAAAACTTGAAAAGGCGACAAACACATTGGGAAAAATTGTCCAAAACCACCTTCACATTGAACTTGAAAACATTGAAAAGGAACAAAAACTTCTGAAAGAGCCCAGTTTTAATTATCTGATTATTAAATAATCTATTGAGACCCCTCTCAACATTTGGAGAAACGCAACCCCACGTCACACTGCGGTGGCCAGTCATGTAACCAGAGATCAGACAGTCAGTGTGGTTTGAAGCGGTGTGAGAGTCCCGTACAGGAAACAGGAAACATCACTGCCTCTATCTCTGCCACAAGAAAGTTTAAAAACACCTGTATGAGAAACGGCTTGTGAATATAGATAATATTATTGCACCTGAGATGTTTCACATTGTCTCTGCACACAGAAAGACACTGTTATGATTATTATCATCTACTGTATTTCATGGTTGTAAATAAGGTCTCTGTCTCCAGGGACAGAGCTTTTCCATCGGGACCGAGCTGATGAAGGACACGGAGGCGCCGGTCACCAAGGAGGAGGGGTCAAAGTTCAAATTCCCCGGTTACGAGGTCAGTACGAAGGAGATTAGAGAGGAAATGCCGTAAACACATTCTTTGTAAATCTTTACAATCAGTCCCTGAAGGAAGGAACTTGTTTTGGTGGAACATGTGTACGTTCAAAAGTAGTTTTAGTCGTGCAAGAGAAAACTCAGATTGGACAGATAGTCTAGCTAGCTGTCTGGATTTACCCTGCAGAGATCTGAGGAGCAGTTAACCATAGTCCTCACAAATCCACCGGCGGTTAGAACGGCAGCACAAAGGAAGAGGAAAGTTACGGATATCCGGCCGAAAAGAGGGACATCCGGTGGAATTTCCGGCGGCAAAGTGGAACGTCGTGTATATAAACCAATAGAGGTGTAACGGTAGACAAAAGTCACAGTTCGGTGTGAGTTTGGTACAGCGGAAACCACTCTAAATGCATAAGAACCTGTATGTGTTCATTTATTTCTCACAGACAGTAGTTTCAGTGTGTAAGACAGATACAATTTTCATGCTGGCCACTGAGGGAACATTTTGCCCACTGGCAGCTTTGGGGAAAACTATTTTAATTATAAAAATAAGGAACAATTCAGACACTGTTATGTTTTTATTACAGTGAACACTTTCCCAAAAGACAACAGGTCACAACAGGCGATAAAACTGAAAAGCATCTCTTCTCTGCTACGAAAATAAAAAAAAATATACAAAAACACAGCTGATAACAAAATCCCATCAACATCGGCACACACAGACGTAATTAAGCAAGATATAAATAACTGTAATCTAAAATCAGGACTCGCAAATTGTAAAGCATTTAAAAAAAATCCAATCAATCGCTTTTTGTCTGTACAGCGACATTTTAGTTGTTTTTCTCCCTCTGCACCTAAATTAAACCCATTAAGTCCCCTTAGAGAAACACTCTGACTCTGTTATTGTGTCCATTAGCAGCTCGACGTTAATTCTCCAAGCTCTTTGTTCGTGTTTTGAAGCTCGACTGTGAAGACTGCCAGGCGTTCGTAACCAAATCACGGAGTGTATCCTTAATGATGATTAGAAGAATTAGATAATAATTAGCCACTAATTTGTGAGTAGATTAAACTGTGAGTTAGAAAAGATTCTCAAACTCAGTTTTGTGTCGTGTTGCGGGGTTGATTTTTAGATTGTCTTTTAGTTTTATTAAAGGTACAATATGTAACACTAACAGCTCACATTCAAAATACTGAGTTACTCAGTCCACAGGAGTTGCCAGGTGTTGAGAACGCTAAACCCAAACGTCACACAATGTCATTGTTAGCTTGATGCTAGTCTCGCATTGCCAGACCGTACTCCACAGCGCAGTGGAGATGCTAGACGCTGCGTTCTAAAAGCCTGTTCTCTCGCGGAGCTCTGTACGCGGATGACAGTCACCTTTTATTGACTAAAGCCGGTTACACCCAGGATGCGTCGCGCGAGCGTTTTATATTTCGGCTCCCATGTTAACCGGTTAGAGCTCGAGCTGCGCCGAAAACGCGTGCGTGCTAGAAATAGAACCGACGCCTATTTTTCACACGACATGCAACCGTGTTGGAAGCGTTTCCACGCAAAATAAAACACGAAAAGATGTTTGTGTCGTTTAGACACAAATACATATTAATAAATGACATGTTGATGTTTGAAAGTCTCTAGGTTTTGATATAAATGCAGATAAATATATATATATATTAAAAAAAATTGATTTTCTAATATTGCACCTGTCAATACAAAACAAAATATTCTGGAGCCAATTTTGCCGTCAATACTGCCGACGTTGTCTTTGCTGTAATCAGATCAGTATATGTTTATGTTTAACATGGTATTTCATTTTGTCAATGGGAAACATCCACGTGTCCAGACAAGGCTAGCAGCAGCAGCAGCGCCGCGTCAGACACATTTCTGGTGTGTAAAGACATCGAAAAATCCACGCAGCCCCCACGCAGCAGAAACGCCACGCTCACGCCACGCAGCCAGCGTCTAACCGGAACAACAACAACGGCCGCTAAAAAAGGCCGCGACCTTGCAGAGCTTTATTTGTGCCACCTTTTCTAAGGCGTCGTAAGGGTTATTTAAAAATATTAATAAACCAAATGATTTTTTTTGTTTCATTCGGATTGCTGTAGTACTTCCAATCGGACGTCTGTCCTCCGCTGACAAGCCCAACAGCGTCAGAGAAACGCAGATTTTTAACGTGAAGCTGCTTTTATTCAGTATTTTTAATTGGCGGTTCCGTTAGTTTTGGAGAGCGGGAAACCTCTGCGGATAAAAAGCTCAAGAACAATGAACGCTGAAGGAATCCTAACCGCTCCATCTTTTCTTCTTTTATTGTTTAGACTGAGAGACCCCCTAGTGGCAGAGCATTACATATTGTACGTTTTTAAGATCACAGTTATGCACCGTTAAAGATTGTCCACAAAGCAATGTCATTGTTTTCTCTGAGTCACTAGCTTCTACTTTTTCTGTCTCCAGTGATCTTCACCTCATACTGAGTCTGAGACCGGCAGTATGTGGTTACAGAGTGTGTTTCCTCACTCTCTTTCATCACACACAAACACCCTGTAGAAAACCTAAATCTCTGTGTGTGTGTGTGTGTGTGTGTGTGTGTGTGTGTGTGTGTGCGTGCACAGTTTGCCTATGACAAGCAGCAGGAGGTGAGCGTATCGTTCCATATTAAAGACAAAGTCACTGAGAGGAAGATTGACAGCACCCTGACAGGTTGGTGTCACTTATACATACACACACACCTACAGTTGTCGATGCACACACACACACACACACACACACACACACACACACACACACACTTGTGCATACACACACACAAACTTGTGAAGAGACACACACACACAAATCAAGATGAAGTGTGAAAGTGCAGTTATTACGCCGTTTGACTTTCTCTCTCATTTCCAATTTCAATTCCTCCTCTCGGACAGTCGTGCTGTATAACTGCTCCGTGGGACGGGAGGACTGCAGTCTGTGTAAACACGCAGAAGCCAAGTACCAGTGTGCCTGGTGTGCAGCCACACGCACATGTGTTTACCGGGATCTCTGCCCGTCATCACAGCCACAGCCACAGTGCCCCAACCCGGAGATCACAGACGTGAGTCGTGGAAAAAACACACAATAAAAACAAACTTCTGCGGAATTTAGCAGGTTGTTTTTCAGCTTGGGGAGGGTGATGTGTTCATATTCTGTTACGGAAGTTCCGTGGAGTTTTGCGTCTGCAGATTCCGCGTGGCCCTCTCGACATGTTTGAGAGTCTACTCGTGTCTGAGATTTGGGTACATAAACAATCCACATCTTGATTTTCTGATCGTAATCTTTTTAAACCTGGTCATTAATGTGGTAATGTAAAAGAACAGTGGAATAAACAGTGGAAAAAAAACGTTTGATCATGTTGACCTGAGGCAGCCGATTTTGGCGAGAATCCCTGGGAAATACCGAGACGTTTCCGGTATTCAACTCTCGTGTATATTACTTTAAAAGGCAGTGTTTGAGTTTCCACGGGCTGTAGAGATTCAGCAAATAGTGAAAAGACAGTTTAACATCTTCGTCTTGTTGAGTATCTAACAACACTGGTGTATACACGTCAAGTCTCTATGCTGGACACAAATGTGAAATGTCAGCTAAAAAACGGGTAAAACATTATTCAAACTATTGCAAACTCAACAGAAAATAGTTAATATATATAATGATATATACGGTATCAGAACTGAAAGCTTTTGATCTGCATTTTGGCAGAAAGTGTCCTCACAAAGTCTCTGAGTTTAAAGCCCAGTGCTGTGATCTGTGTCATTTAAAAGACGAGATGTGAAGAGCTACAAGCTAACCTGGGTTCGTAGAACAAAAGAAACACAGCTACTAAAGGCTAAACCTAGCTTGTAACATTTATTATATTGTCTCCTCTCCATGCGTGTTGCGTTTAACGTGAGAATGAGACTAAACTAGCCTGGATAACTGCATATCGTTCATTCTGCTAGAGGGGTTTGGGCTGTGTTTAGGCTCTCTTTAGTCTTTCTGGCTAGTCCGCACAGCATTCCAGGATAGGAGAAAAAAACGGTTTATTGGCATTTCTTTAAACCAATCACAGTCGTCTTGGGCAGCGCTAAGCGCCGGACGGAGCAACGGTGCCGCTGCGAAATAGCCTCGGGAAGGAACAAGAAACTCCGATTGGACAGATAGTCTAGTTAGCTGTCTGGATTTACCCTGCAGAGATCTGAGGAGCAGGTAACCGGTGTTGGACAAGTTACTTCCAAAATGCAATACATTATAGATTACTAGTTACTGTCATTTGAGAGTAATTAGTTATATTACAATATTACTGTCTCTGAATTGTAGTGCTTTACACTACTTTTGCATTACTTTTGAGTTACTTTCTCCAAAATAACAGCAGAAGTTTGACTTGGCAGCTAGCTGAATTTCACCAGCGAATCAATAAAGTCTTTATCTTTAATACATCACAGATTATTCATAATATTTTGTATAATTAATATGAATATGCAGAGTAACTAAAGCTATAAAAATAGAGGCAACATTAGGCAAAAAGGAATACATTACTGTAATTGTGTTACTTTGTAACGCGTTACTCCCAACACTGCAGTTAACCATAGTCCTCATAAATCCACCGGAGTTTAGAACGCCAACACAAAGAAAGAGGAAGGAGACGGACATCTGGCCGAAAATTAGGGACATTCGGCGGAATTTCCGGCGGCACCTGAATAATCCTGGAAATGAAACGTCGTCGCTATAGACTATGCTTTGTTAAACTGACTCACCCAGCCGCTGTTTCAGTTCGCTTTCCCGGAGATGGGCAATTTTATCAAAATCGCAATATGGACTAGTGCAATATCCAAATCGCAGGGGGGTGCAATATTTATTAAAGGCAAAATGTGTTTAACCATTCTGAATGATGTTTTGTGGTGCTGCAGAGACGTCCCTGCCTACAAATCCTATCCTACAGACTACAGAAAACATCTTTGTTTGGAACAGATTCTTGCAGAAATCACACTACATGACTATAGTACATTTTTATTTGCGTTTCAATGAAAATGAGAATGATGATCCAAAAAATGTATCATTCCCTCCAATATCGTGAATCCTATCACAATCGCAAAATCAGTCAAAATAATCGCAATTTGACATTTTCCTCGTATCGTGCAGCCCTAGTCTGCACCAGTCCGCTCTTCAGTGTCGTCGTTCAGGTTTTAAAAGTTGTATTTGCAAAGGTTGTGCTGCGGGAAAACAAGAAAACGTCTCTTCAATCATAAACTCTTCCAAAAAATGTTTGTCTCCAGCGTATGTGGTCTGTAACGTCCGTCCGCTTGAGACTCTCCGCCTCTGCTTCCAGAATCAATACCTCAATGAATCTCATCCCTCCCACCTGCCGGTAAGGCCGCGATAAATCAGCGTGAACTGAAAGACTTGTCATAACAAGCACATTTAAGAGATCCAGAATATAGCATTTTCCCCTCTCGTTGTTATAAAACACCAAACAACCTTTTGACATAAATCACATCTGAAGTATCTTCTGTAGTAAAAAAAAAAAACCAGCATACTGTGATTTCAAAGGAATAACTGAGGAGGAACTGTCTGATATGCGCCGCAGTCACCGAACAAAAACAACAAAGAAGTAATCACATGGATGAGTGAGGACGAGGATGATTTTAAATGCATCTGCGAGTGAATGGGTTTGATGACAAGAATCAAACAAACAGAATACAATAACTTACTGTAGGTGGTAGTTTTTGCGGTCACAGCTGCAAGGAGTCAACACTTTCAGTCCAGAGATAGATATTTATAACTGCTGATCGATACTCATTGTCCCCAGTGGAGGAATGCTTTGGTTCATGAAGAGGTAGCTCAGAAAATACAGGGTTTTTTCTTTAGATATTCTTAACCCAGATGAGGAGGAATCTTTATAATTTGGTGATTTCGAAGCACCACCATCGGATCACGATTAACCATTAACTAACATGTTGGCCCATGAAAAGGACTTGATTAACTATTATGCAACAAGTAGATCCAACCAGACAATCTGATTGGTCAACTAGACATTGAAAACGTGCTCAAATCAGCTTGACAGCACACCCAGAGCCATTTGAGCATCACTTAAAATATCACTTATGTGTCAATATTAGTTGATTTAAAAAAAACTGTTTCAAAACATTTCTATTCATGTAGCTAAGTAATTCAGGAACCACAGCGGAACAGACAAAAGCTCTCCAACTAGTATATAAAGTGATTAATCGTATTAAACAACTTATTTGTTACAACGCTCTGAAGTTAACTTTCACTGAAAATGTTTTGGATCAGATGTGCTGCTTACAGCGCTATCTAGAAAATAGCTGCTAGATGTGATTTTCCCTGACGCACAGGAGCTTTATCGGTCGATGGAAAAAATACTTTAGTTACAACAAGATTAAGCTGGCAAAGCAGTTTGGTGTTTATATGTGTGGTAGTTATTTAGTTTGGGAAATCCCACGAACTGTACAAAGCTAACGTTAGCTTAAGTTAGCTGCTGATTAACGTTTTACAGGGACAGGAAATCGTCGCTGTTGTTTGAAGTTCGCGGTCGTTTAGTATCTAAATCTATCCGTGGAGAAATAATTTTTTTCAGCAGATATCTTAGTTATAAGAGGATAGAGCTAGCAAAGCAGTTTGGGGTTTGTATTTGCAATAATTATTCAGTTTGGGAAATCCTACGATTTGTACAAAGCCAACGTTAGCTTAAGTTAGCTGCTGACTAACGCTTTACGGGGACAGGAAATCGTCTCTGTTGTTTGAAGTTCGCTGTGGTTTAGTATCTAAATCTATCCATGGAAAAATATTTAAGTTGACTAAATAGGGAGTGACTAGAAATCGTCTTTGTTGCTTATTTATTTTGAGAATGAATTGCCCCACAATATGAATACAGTTTGATTGTAACTTTTATTTTGATGGCAACTGTTGTTGTATAATCGCAATATTACACTCGGGGGTTTGATTTAACTTCATATTATTGCTTAACTAACCAACTGTCTTGACTGACATTAAAATTCATTGTGGATATTCTTAATCTCCAGAGGCTAAATCGTAATGATTTTGATAACTCCTGTGACCAATCATCTAGTGCCACCATTAAGCCTACATTTCTCAACCTTGACCAACACTTTAGTCCAATATAAAACCTCACAGAAACTACAGGTCACATTTCCATTAAAAAAAAAGTTGTTCTGGATATTCTTGGTCCTCAGAGGATGGATCCTAAGCTTTACCCAATTTACCCTTGGAAAGTTTTCTCCACACACACAGAGAGCTCCTAGAAGCGATTTAACCTCCTGAGAAATGTGTCTATAAAACGATTCTGCACACGTTTACTGTATGCAGTACACAGTGTGAGTACTTTTACCTTGAGACACCATTAAACAGACCTTTTTGTGTGTGTAGAAAGAGGAAGAAGAGTCGTACTCCAGGGATGAATACAATCCCTCCATCTGTTAAGATAATTGGCTCCATTAGTTGCCTCATTTCTATCTTTCCACAGTCAATTCGTCGTCTTCGTTAGATCATATTCTACATTCTCAGAATCCATACAGCTTTTCACAAACAGACAATGTCTCAATAAATTACCTCTTACCCCCTTAAGTGTGACATTTGATTTTGAATTCACAGTGTGTCTCCCTTTTTTCAATTTGTTTTGTATTTTCTCTTGAACACCAGACATTTGTTTTGTCTCGACTTTCCGTGGGGGCAGCAGCAGCTGATTGGGTCTAGAGTTATTTCTGCATCAACATGTTAAGCTTTTTGTGGAAAGCTTGTAACTGGCAAGAAGACAAGAAACATTAGATACAGGGAGCCGATGATGGCACTCTGCTGTGTCATGTTGTCGCATCAAATCGGTGCAGCTATGTGAAGCCTTCTTGAAAAATACAGCTTTTAGATGTGGGGTGTCAAACTCAAGGCCCGTTGGCCAAATCTGGCTCCTCGCAAACTTTGATCCGGCCCGCACATCAATTTATAGTTCACACGTCTATAGTTTATATATTATATATATTTATATTTCTACCCATTTCTGACATTTCTGGCGCTTTTTTCAACGTTTTGGTCACTTTTTCCGACATTCTTGGCATATGTGACTTTTTCAATGAAATCAAAGCATGTCAATAAACTATACACGTCTGGCCCTCGATAGGATCTCTTTTTCCAGTGTGGCCCTTAGAGAAGTTGATCTGGGCACTCCTGTCTTAGATGCTACATACTGTACTAGAGTATATTTGTTGCCGCAGATCTTAAAATTTTTTAAATAAGGGGCGCCTGGGTAGCTCACCTGGTATAGGGTGCGCCCCATGTACAGATGCTCAGTGGCAGCGGTTGCAGGTTCAATTCTGACCTGCTGTGCTGCATGTCATTATCTCCCCTTTCATGCCTAAAAACGGCCCTATCAAATGAAGGCCTAAAATGACCAAATAATTATCTATAAAAAAGTTTTTAAAATGTGAGGTTATAAAATTTCTTAAAAAGTCTTATTTTTAATAATGGTAGGTCTTAGTTTTTAGGTGATGCCTGGTTATATTTGAAATATCTCCCTACGTCTTCGGTTGTGACTCAGTCCAGCTCTCTCGGTTATCTTGTAATGTTTTGATTGGTTCTCCGCCTGCTCTCACGAAAGTAACCGGACTAAAGAAGTACACCGAACAGTACAGATGATGCTCAGCTGAAGACAGTTGGCATTAGTGACCTCAACCAATGTTGGAATGTTGTTTTGTTTCCCAAATATTGACTATAATCTACTGTATGACCTCTTACTGTCTTTCCTCTCCATTCTGCAGATCATCCCTCGCTTCGGCCCTCTGAACGGTCGGATATCCGTGACCATCAAAGGCTCCAACATGGGAATAAAGAGGGAAGACATCAAGAGGATCACAGTGGCCGGGGTGAACTGTGTTCACCAGGGGGACAGATACTCCGTCTCTACCAGGTAGTCCAACAGAGCGACTGAATATCTGTTGTTTCTGGATTCATATTCCTGCTGCATGAATGTGTACATGTCGCATTTTCCTGCTGTACATGTTTCAGGTTGTGCTCATTTCTCTAAAAAGATTAAAAACTTTTTTATGGTGTCAGAAAAACAGCCCTGTTTGCAGATTTGTGACGATGCATTTTTCTGTTGATCATAGAGGCTTTTTAAAGACTTTATTTAGCTTAAGAGAATGTTCTCAACACATAAAGGAACACTTCATCCTTCAGTTTATCACAAACATTCAACATCAACACATCTGGAGATGTGGAAAAGTACAAGTACAAAGTAACAGAACATGGAAATACTTGGAATTTGTACATATAGTAGGCCTACTTTGTTACATTCCACCTCTGTCAGCTGCAGCCTGAGCTGGCAGTCCTTGTTACTATTTAACCTCTCTTTCTGTCCACAGTGTGGTGTGTGAGATCGGCCCAGCCAAGAGAATTCCACCGTCCGACATCCCTCCCGAAATCTCCAACAGAGGAGCAGTGGAGATAGAAGTAGAGGGAGGAAGAACAGGGAGGTCTAAGGTCGAATTCACCTATCGGGTAGGTCTGAACCCAAACACTGTTCACTACTAAAGAAGTTGCCAAATGTCTTTTTAGACTTTGTTGATTCCAAACTAGTCTATAACGACAACATTTAATTTCCGGGATTGTTCAGGTGGTACCGAAATTTTCAACCGGATGTCCGTTACCTTCCTCTTCCTTTGTGTTGGCGTTCTAAACTCTAACTAAAATTGGTCTCGCATTGCCAGACCCTCCTCCAAAGCGCGCTGGCGGAGGGTCTGGCAATGCGAGACTAATTCCGAACTAACCCTTTAAAACACCAGAGTCAAACAACAACAGAAACTAACCGATGGAGGCAGCGGTAGAGCAGCAACTCCCGTGTTCTGCGAGGTAAAATGACTGTTTTTGTCAGAGGAGTCTGGTGGCTTTGAAGAGAGCAGAGATAACGGCTTCAGTTCCCCGTCGTAAAGGGCTGTCTGACAGCAAGGTGAAGCGCTGAAAATATTCTAAATATAGCGTCCACTTAAGCTGATATAGATTGTTTTATGGTGTTTAAAATGCGTTTAGCTGCCGCCCCCGTCCACAGCAGGACACTGCTTAGGGCGTTTTCACACCTATAGTTCGGTAGACTCGGTGCGATTTAGGGGTGAAGTTGCAACATTGTTGCATTTTTCATTTGGTTTGGTTTGTGTCCACACTGTGCTTTGTCAAACAGGTCAGAAATAATGGAGCAACACCAAATTTATGTCTTGGGTTTTCTGCTTTGCTTTAATGTTTCTATTTTTTTGCCACCGAACCCTACGCTTGCACTACGCGCGCTACGCTGGTCGACATAATGACGGCGCCGTTGATTACTGGAAGGTGTTTAAGTAGGTGGAGCGTTCAATGCAGCAGGCTGTGAGAAAGTGAAAATGGAACAAAATGGCAGAAAAAGTTGTTGTTTGGCAGTACTTTCAGTCAAAAGAAGGCCATTCAAGTCCAGCTACATGTTCAATCTGCAATGCTGATTTGTCTGGTGCTGGCGAGGACCCTAAACTATACACAACATGGCCGCTGTTACAACATTTGCGTATAAAACATCCGAAAGAATACGAGTTGTGCATGAAGGAATCTGCAGACAGCAGCCAGAACGCAGCAACTTCAGGTACGGCAAAGGAAGGACAGTAACATTGAGGACGGGAGGATGATTCTGTATTCTGTTTCGGATTCGGCAGAATCTTAACCAGTGGATTCGGTATTCGGCCGAACCCCAAAAATCCGGATTCGGTGCATCCCTATTCGGTTTGAATGAGCTTTGACAAGGCCACACTGAGAGCTTTCACAACTTTAGCTTCCGTGTCGGTACTCCTGCCTGCTTCTCCAAACTAATCTACTGTAGCTAACACACTGAGAAGTAGCTCATACAACCACACTTGAAAACATCTGGACTATCCCTTTAATGTTGTAATTTCCAGGTGTGCTATCGCCCCCGTTTTATACAGTAGTTTGACAACATTCACTGCCTGTCTTCCATCATACATACAGCTGCTTTGTTTTTTGATTTTGTTACTTGGTTCAGCTGCAGGAAGCTTTTAAGCGTTGTTGAATCTGGCCTCCTGAAACCTGCGCACTCCAACGTTTCTGAGGCAATACAGAACCGTGTGTGACAGCGCTGCTTCAAACCCCGGAGATCAAATCCCAGAAACATTCAAAGGTATATCACAAAGTAAAACACGCTGCCTTCCTCTGCTGTGGGGCAGAGAAACCTGCTCCCCAAAGACGCAGCCATGCGTAAAAAATATCCCTCGCATACAAATTTACCGCTGCACAAAACTATGTTCAACTACCAGCCCTTCTTCCCATGAAAACAGAAACAAATCTGATCCAAATAAATGGATTTCACCTGCTCTTCTCGTTTTGCTTCTCTAATTAGGCTCAGTAGTTGGATTTAAATGTTGTTGTTCACTTTCATATTTCTTGTTTTTTTTTATGTCGAGCTGACAAAAAGCCAATTAAAGCAAACTGCTGAGACCAAAATGACTCATTTTCTTCTCTGTCGGTAAACTCCCCCCCCCCCCCCCCCGAGATTGTTTATTTTTTTTTTCTGTCGAAACAGAAATGCTAAACCAACGCTACAGAAACAGGCGTGTAATCCCATTTAATAACTTATTTAAATTAGTCTGAAGGACAAAAACATTGTTTCACAAAACATTTCCTGCCCTGGTTACGATTTCAGGTAATGTAAAGCGACGCTGGGGGTAGTTGGACAGTGTTTTTCACAGCCCGCCTCCAGGCAGATCTCAAACAATTAGTCAATCGATCAAACTCAACCTTGAAAAGACCGAGCTCCTTTTCCTTCCAGGGATGCCTCTCCTACCCAGGACCTTACTAACCTGGATGTCAGCCGAACTTAGCCCCGCCTAAAACATTTGAGGTCGGGAAGTTCGGTCTGGACTTGAGCAACTATGCTCCAACCAGAGCTGTTTGGACCAATCAAATTGTCAGGGGGCGGGCTTTATCCGATGATGGACAGATGATCAACAGTAACGTGATCAACCAAGTCACCAAAGAGCACTCGGGTTGAATTTGTTAATAACAAAGATGGCTGCCGCTGGAGAATTGAGATGTGTAGATTCCTCCATGGCGTCTGTAATAGAAGATATCGACAGCATATTGATTTTAAAAGAGGAACAGAGAACCGCGATCACGGCATTTGTCGATGGGAAAGATGTTTTTGACGCCCATTCTCCTCATCAGTAGCCTACCGTCTTGAGAGCAGACTGTCTGAGTTATGACATGATACGTTGCAGTCTGCAGGTGTCTTTTTTTGCTGCATTTCTGGGTTCATACTTTCTCCAAGTTTGTCAAAACACATAAAAATGGTGGCCGGGTTAGCTCAGTTGGTAGAGCAGGCGCACATGTATAGAGGTTTACTCCTCGACGCAGCAGGTTCGACTCCGACCTGCGGCCCTTTGCTGCATGTCATTCCCCATTCTCTCTCCCCTTTCATGTCTTCAGCTCATGTGTCTGTCATGTTTAAAGGCCTAAAATGCCCCCTCCTCCAATATTGTGAATCATATCGCAATATCAGTCAAAGCAATTGCAAATAGGTATTTTACTCAAATCTTGCAGCCTTAGTAATGAGCCTTACCCCTCTTCCTTTTTATATCATGTCAATAAATCCATCCATGCGTTTGTATGTCTGCAAGTGAATCTCTGGGTGTGAATTTGTTTTTCTTCTTTAAGTGTTTTTTTTTTGTTGTTATCTCACAGACCAAATATATTCCGGTAACTGCCACCTCCTGTGCGTCTGCAGTGTTTGTGTCTAACTTCCAGCCAGGCAGAGAGCTGCTGTTATGAGTTTGTCTCTCTTCAGGGATATTTATTCTTGTGTTTGCGGCTCCGTCTGCTAGAACGGAACAAGAACAAATCCGAAACGCCAACAAACCAGATGCTTAAGCACGTCTCAGCAGCTGCACGACACACGCCTGTGCTACGCTGATTTAGAAAACATTGTACCACTTCACTTTGGATTCATATTTACACCTTTTTATTTCTCTTAATCCCGCTTCCAAAACGAGCACAAATGACTTCTCTCACACACTGCGCTCCACTGCTTTGTCTTTATCCTCCAGACAGGTTGACTTCTTAAGTTTGCAAGGCTGCTTTATCCTTCGGCGTGTAGCTGAGAAATTAATATGCGTTCTTGTTTGGTTTGTCATGCTGTCGAGCGCTGCACACAACCTTCCAGAACAAACGGGAAACCCGCCCAGCAGGTGTACTCGAGCAGCCGTCGCCGCCGCCGCCTTTATCAGTACTCCTCGAGCACACCCGTTGATCAAACTCCCTCAAGTCATAGCTTGCTGCCTAAATAAACACCGTGGCAGCTATTTAGCTTTAAAATATACTTTGGTTTGGATGTGATCAAAGCGTTCATACTGTAGCTGCAGTTGGAACATTATGAACTTCACTCATTTAAAGTTTAATGTTGATTTCTTTTTTTTTGTCTTTGCCATTTGGTGTGACAGATCGTTGTTTTTTCATGCCAAAGCCTTGGCAAAGTGATTCCCTTTGAAAATAACTATTACACAGACTGTAATAGATGGTATAAAAAAATTATTGGAAGTCATTATAGTAAGTAAAGACTGTAGACAATACGTCAAAGTGAAATGAGTCCTAAACATTATGTGGAATGTCTGACCTACTGGTGCCCTGGCAGACACGTTGGAGTGGATCAGTGGTGGAATGTAACCACAGGTGGAAAAAATACTAAAATATTGTACTCAAGTAAAAGTACCAATACTTATATTACTCACTCATCTGAAAAAGTACTGAAGTAAAAGTAATAAGTAGTTCATTTAAAATCTACTTTAAGTAAAAGTTACTTAGTTTCATAAAAAAAGTAGGGGTCATAAATCCCAAACTATTACACACCTAAGTAGCCCGTATGAGCTAATTAGATGTATGTGAATTAATTTAGCCAGTGCCCTACGGGTTGCTAGTGCTAGACAGAAATTAGCAATGCCACGAAACATGTTGTTTTGCTAATTGGCAATTTTGTGTTAGTCATGAGAACTTTGTTTGAAGTACCAGTGCACAAACACTTACTAAAACATGCTTCCGCAGATTAGATGTGGAGTTATTGAATGCTGCTAGTTCAGTCACCTTTGGCAGGCAACTCTGGCATTGCATGATGACACTATTGGCCCGCTTGAATTTAAATGAAAAACAAACGTGGCCAAGGATATTTTGTTGTTTTGGGCAGCAGAATTCGATGTTTCAGCTAGCATTTCTACTGAAACGGTCTCTGACCCTGATTCACCTCCATCTCGTTCTCAATCTCCTACAGAAAGACTTGGCGCCCGGTAGGCAGCCTAGATGCGGATCATTGGACGCGCCAACAGTGTTGTTGTCTTTACTTAGAATTCCTCATGGGGGAGACAGAAACTACACTATAGCTTTAAATCTTTTCATCTGGGAATTAACTAGGGCTGCACAATATATATATATATATATATATATTTACACATATGTATTTACACATATATATTTTTTATTGTCGCAATAAACACATGGCGAAAGCCTGCGACGTATTGCGAAAGACACTCAGAGATTTTTTGTGTTAGTTGAAAGAAAATATCTGCACTTTAAAATCTGTCATTTTTTTTGTGTGCTGCTTTATGTTCAATGCAATGTTCAATTTGTTCAATAAAAAATTTTTGGAAATTGATTTCCCTTCATTTGTTTTAAATTCAACAAGCAAATAGTTGTATTTTAGCAGAATACTGAAAGCAGCAGAACTGAGAACTCTAACATCTGTTTATCCATCGCAAGTTATATCATTTTCCAGATATTCAATGTTATCGCATATTTTCCTCGTGTCCTGCAGCCCTAGAATTAACTCAAGAACTCTTCACTACCACACAGAAGAAAAACTTGTCTCCGTACAAACAGCTAATGTATCCCGCTCTGTGTCCAGGACCCCAAACCCGTCTCTGTCCACCCAGCGAAGGGTCCAGCAGCCGGGGGAACCGTGATCACCATCGAGGGAGAGGACCTGAACACGGCAACTAAAGAGGACGTGTCCGTCAGTGTCGGGGGGGTTCCCTGTGAAGTGTAAGTTAACGCCTGTTAAACAGCCTCCTGTGGGTAGTTGTGTTTCATGAAGAGACAGTTTGGTCGTTTACAGTCTCTTCCTCTCTCCTCTTCAGCCTGAAGTTTGACTCCGAGATCACCTGTAAGACCGGGAAGTACCGCACGCCCTCGGACCCGTTAACGGTGACGGTGAAATACGGTAAAAACACCACCAAAGACATCCCAGCAGCGTTCCAGTACTCTGAAAACCCCAAGATCACAGATTATACCCCCAAGGGCAGCTTCTTTTGGTGAGTATGCTGTCAAACATTGGTTTAGTGGTATTGTACAGGAGCTCAGAGGGATCTCTGAACGGGCCCCAGGGGGTCAGGGGTCAGTTTTATATCAGAAATATGGGTTTCTTAACAACCAAATTGCCCCAAAATAACTTGGATGCATGCATGTACGTTGTATGGAACCCATACAACATAAACATCCATGCATCCGTGTTCTTCGCAGCTAAGATTGATGATTACTTCCATTGAATTTGGGTTGTTTATTTAATTTCATGGCATTTGAAATTTTCTTTTTAAATGGTTTCAAAACAGCATCCTGACCAAACTTTGAATAAAAAAAGTCTGTGTTTTCTAACTAAAAGATTAGGTATAATGTCATTTTATTAGGTTTATTGACTAGGAATTTAGAAGAAAGCGTTGAAAAGAGGGACAAAAACGTTTAAAAAAGCGCCAAAAAGTCAGAAAAACTTTAAAATAAAAAAGCATTTTTTAATTTTGACCCGAAATGACAACTTCATGCACGACGGTGAAGACAACATAAGGGTTAAAAAAACAACACAAAATGACAAATGCATACCGACTACAGATGGCCCAAAATGACCTCAAAGAGATGCAAGACGACTACAAAGAGACACAAAACGACTACCTAGAAACCTAAAATGTCTAAAAATAGACGCAAAATGACTACGAGGAGATGCAAAATGACATCTAAAAGACCAAAAGTGACGACAAAGAGACTCAAAGTCACAGAGATGCAAGACGACTACAAAGGGATGCAAAATGGCTAAAAAACCCTCTCTTGAGTTTGGGTGTCTTGTTCCTATGGAGACAGGATGGGGGGGCTTCTTGCATGTCTGCTCCAGGGGCCCGTTGTCTCCTAATCCGTCCCTGTAGAGAAGTAATAGAGATGTCAAAATGCAGCATTGGAGGTTTTCTCCAATGCTAATTATTGTTTGCAAAATGATTGGTGTAGAAAATATTTAAGTACCAGTGTACTGCGTTCTTTTGGCTGGACCTGGAGTCATGTTTTCTGTTCTACTCAACATATGCATATTTCAGATTAAGGTGAACAACTGTCCCTTTAATATATTTCTCCTATATTTATATCCTCAAACTCAAATAACTCATACATATGGAAGAGAAAAACTGCATTTTAGAACCGTTTGTGTGTAAATGTAGTTATATGTGTAATTAATTTCCGTGTGTGTGTGTGTGTGTGTGTGTGTGTGTGTGTGTGTGTGTGTGTGTGTGTAGCGGTGGTCGAAGGATTGTGGTGATGGGAAGCGGTTTTGATCTGATCCAGAGAACCACGATGAAAGTCCTCCCCTCGCCCAACGAGTTTTCACAGAACACCACACCTGTGGAGGTGAGAGCGCGCGTGTGTGTGTGTGTGTGTGTGCGCGTGTGTGGGGGTGTGTGTGCGTGCGCGCGTGTGTGTGTGTGTTTGTGTGCGTGCGTGTGTGGGGGTGTGTGTGCGTGCGCGCGTGTGTGTGTGTGTGTGCGTGCGTGC
This sequence comes from Perca flavescens, assembly GCF_004354835.1. NCBI lineage: Eukaryota > Metazoa > Chordata > Actinopteri > Perciformes > Percidae > Perca > Perca flavescens. The sequence goes on from NC_041353.1 coordinate 4,014,487, forward strand.
GTGTGGGGGTGTGTGTGTGTGCGCGTGTGTGTACAAACGGCAGCTCCAGGAAGTTGTGTTGTTGTTGTGGTAGATTGATGGAGTTTGTTGGTTCATTGTTTAAAGTGGTATTTCACACAGACACACACTCTCTCTCTCTCTCTCTCTCTCTCTCTCTCTCTAATGTGTTTCCCGACTTCATTTCTCTGCAGGAAGTTTGTTTTTCTTCTTATTCTGTTGTTTATTTATCGCCCCCACAGAGCTATTTTTCTCTCTGACTTCTAAGTTCTTCTTCTCTTTTTTTTTTTCCCTCTCCACCCTCAGTTTGGTCCTCCGCCATTTTTGTTTTGTGACACTTTGTTATTAATACTGAGAAAAAGGAAACCTTTTACTGGACTATCTTTAACCTTTAAAGTGGTGTGTGTGTGTGTGTGTGTGTGTGTGTGTGTGTGTGTGTGTGTGTGTGTGTGTGTGTAAAACTTTAAGACTACAGAATATAACTACAACAATTAACTAAGCTGAGATGAAGAGTACGGTAGAAGCACTGGCTTCTAGAGTGGATGCTCCACATGAAAAAGAAACTCTGCGTTCAGAGGAAAGATAAAAAAAACAAAAGCCATAGACCACAAGGACAAACCCAGTCCCCATTGTTGTAGCTTTTCATTCCTGAGCACAGTCCCTGCCTTCCAATACCCATATTGCATACTTTTTAGTAGGCCAGAAACAGATTTAGAAAAAAGAGGAATAAAAAATCATCTTTTGGAAATTGATCTTAATGCCTTCATTTAAAAAAAATGAGGAAAAATCCGACCTTTAAGGACACCAATTTTCTTTGTGAATGAATAATGTATCGTAAATAAATAAATGTTTTTCCTTAAAATACAGGGGGCATAAGTCAGTCCACCCCTATGTTAAATTCCCATAGAGGCAGGCAGACTTTTATTTTGAAAGGCCAGTTATTTCATGGATCCAGGATACTATGCATCCTGATATTGTTCCCTTGGCCTTTGGAATTAAAATAGCCCCCCCACATAATCACATACCCTTCACCATACCCCCACATCATCACATACCCTTCACCATACCCCCACATCATCACATACCCTTCACCATACCCCCCCATCATCACATACCCTTCACCATACCCCCACATCATCACATACCCTTCACCATACCCCCACATCATCACATACCCTTCACCATACCCCCCCCATCATCACATACCCTTCACCATACCCCCCATCATCACATACCCTTCACCATACCTAGAGATTGGTATAGGGTACTTTCCATAAAATCATCTCTCAATGCAAATCAAACCAGCTATTATGCTAACTGAAATTAAACCATTCATCAAAAAATAAAAAAAGTATTTAGCATTTTAATTTTTTGTTCTTGTCAGATCATCTTTGCTCAGACAAAAGAAGACAATAAATGTTTGTCTTGTACTTGTTTGGTGTCTGATCGACACTCTTTAGAGCCGTGGTTCTCAAACTTTTTCACATCAAGGACTTGTAAACTGTCACAAATGAGACCACAGACCCCCATTTAATAGGATATATGCTTTTTTTTTTTTTTTTTTTTAACAGAAAGTGTATGAAACCAATGACTAAAATAGTCAAACATTCTGGCTGGAAGTGTATCGGCCTGCAGCAACAACTGACGCTTCACAGAGAGAGAAAAGGGAAGCCGCTTCCATTTCACCGCTGAATAGCTTTTGAGTGACAGTCTCTCTTAGGAAAGACTCGCTGCAGGGGAGAGGAGTCGCTTTATCGTCGCTCCCTCAAAAGCTGCTGTCTGAACCCGGGAAGAAAGAGATTGAGACAAAGTTATGCCTGCACTGCAAATCTGGAATCACTTGACTAGAAGAAAAAAAAAAAAAAAATGATGTGAATATGAGGAGCCATCTTTAATTCAAATTCAAATGTCTTTCAGACAATAATTGCCAATCTCGCAGTCGAATCGCCGAAGTGTCTGGAAAAAGTGGTTATTAAAAACAAAGGATCATTCCATTCGGGATAAATGGGTGCGCTGAGTGTCTGATTAAACATAGAAATGATTGGTTTCTTCCAATAGATAGTGATAAGTAGCCTGTTTGGTCCAGATGTTGTGACAGAGCTGGGTTGACTCCTTTCGTGTCTCTCTCTCTCTCTCTCTCGGTCAGTTCGTGGAGGAGGCTCTGAGTAAGAACGACAGCGTCCTGGAGTTCCACTCGCCGGCGGTGAACTGCTGCGTGGACGGCCAGTCCCTCCGGACCATCGTCCAGCTGGACGATGTGAAGGAGGAGCTGAAGAACTTCGACTACCACCCCAACCCTTCCTTCAAACCGCTGGCCAAGAACGTCATCACCGAGACCAGCATCATCATCGTCACTGTGAGGACGGCACACACACGCACACACACGCGCACACACACACACACGCACACACACACACACACACACACACACACACACACGGACACACACGCACACACACACACACACACACACACACCGGATACACGCGTACACACACCCCAGAGACACACACACAGAGGACACACACACCGGACACACACACACACACACACACACATGCACGCACAGACACACACTGGACATACACACACACACACACAGGACATACGCGTACACACACACCCCAGAGACACACACACAGAGGACACACACACACACACACACACACACACACACACATGCACGCACACAGACACACACAAACACTACACACAGACACACACACACACCGGACGCACACATACACACACACACACACACACGCACACCGGAGACACACAGACACACACAGACAGACAGACAGAAACACCTACACCGGACACACACACACACACACACACAGACACAGACACCTGCTGCTGTTTTTACTGCAAACACAACCTTCGGACGCTCTCAAAAAAACTGATTACACACACACACACACACAATCTGCTAAAGGAAAAACACACAACCAACTCAGACTGTCCGACAAACGCTATCACGTGTAAATCAGCCCAAAACTGAGATGACCTGAACCTAACGGCTCCTCGAAGCCTCTTAAACCAGTTGTATCAAACACTGTATTTTTTGGATTAGACAAAAAAGAAAAAAGACGCAGTTTATGTTCCATTTCATCTAGGGCTTGGCAATATATGGATATTATATCGACATTGATACATGAGGCTAGAGGGGCTCTTAAATTTACCATATCGTGATATGACACAAGCGTTCTTTTCCTGGTTTTACAGGCTGCATTACAGTAAATAATTGTCATTTTATGAACTTACCAGATTAACTAGCTATTTTATTATTGCCTTTACCCACGTAGTCATTGTATCTACATTATTGGTGATTAATTATCAAAACTCTCATTGTGTAAATATTTTGTGAAAGCACCAGTTGTCAAGCCTACAATATTGTTGCAATATCCACATCAATGTATTTAGTCAAAGAAATGGTGATATTTGATATTCTCCACATCGCCCAGCTCTACTTTTACACTTTTATATATATATATATATATATATATATATATATATGTCTCCGCATCTGTTGAGTTCACGCACTTTTTCTTCTTTCTTGCTGTGGTCAGGGTCAAGGTTTCTCCAAGGCGATGACAGCCAAAGAGGCCCAGGCGTTTGTTGGAGACGCCTCCTGTCACGTTAACATCCTGCAGGTAAACACACACTGGTCTCCGTTTACAGGAAGCAAACGGAGAGTCACGTCACCCATGTCTGAAGCTGCCGAGGGGTTTGTTCAAGTGAATTCCCTTTTTGGAGTCTGGCAGGGGAAAGCTAAGCTGCCTCTTTGGTTCAGGTCTATATTAATATCACTAATACAGGTCTCTTTCCCTCTTTCTGTTGACTGTGTACAGGATGAGAAGTTGATCCTGGAGGCTCCTTCCACGCAGCCTAGATCCAGATCCAAACGCCAACGCAGAGACACGACCAACGACCTGCTGGAGCTCGTGGTAACTGTCTGACTCATCTACCTTTATACACGGTCCCCCTTTAGATCATTTATATAAAAGAAGGGGTAATACAGTCATAGCTTTTTCACACATTTACAGAGGAGCGCGAAGATATTTTCGGCAGGGGGTGGTGGGGGGGGGTCCACATAGAGTCTAAAGCTACTATGTTACACAGGCTTCTTTCTGATGGTGTGTACAAACTAAATCTGACATGGGGCCTACTGCACAGCCAACTCCAAAAAAACAGCGATGGAAAAAGTAGGCATATCTAAGTATCTGTGTGAATGCGTGCATATAAACTAAAATGTTATTTATGTAGTGCAACCAATGTAAATGATATATTATTAGCAATAATGCATAATCAAAATGTCTGTTAAAACAAGGAGCTTGACGCACCAAGATCGGTTTTCTAGATGACGATGTATGTTTATTTTAAAACAACCACAAGTAGATTAAGTGTTCATAAACCGCATAATGGCCAAAAAGGCCTAAGTGCCCCAAAGTAACAGACTATGCAAAATATTTCTTTTCTGACAGTATGTGACAAATTCTAAAAAGTTACAGACTATTCGTTTCTTTATAATAGGCATACATAGATCATATTCACCTTGCTTCTCTGTTATTGAACTCGTCAATCCGGACGGCATTTTAACGATCAGGGAAACGATCTTTCCTTTTCTTCCTGCTTTTATGTAACCTTTTCTGATTTTACTGTATATGTTGTGTTTTTTTATTTTTTGGTCCTGGATGTAAAGCACTTTGCCATAGCAATCCCGGAAGTGAAACGTCGTCCATGTGGACTAATGTAGCCTTAAACTCAAATATAGGCTGTGATCTCGGTCTCTCTCCAGGTAAAGTTTGGTCATGGCGAGTGGATGGTGGGTTCAGTCTACTACGCCAGAAAAGACGACATCCCTCTGGCTATAATCATCCCCGCCGTCATCTTACCCATGCTGCTCTTCATCGCCGTGTCCGTGTACTGCTACAGGTTTGAGAAATCAGATTGCACATGCTGTACGGACACGTGTTTCTTTTCTGTGAGTTGTCGATATGTGTTAAATATCTTCCCGTGTGCGTCTGTGGTGCGTGTTCACAGGAGGAAGAGTCAGCAGGCCGAACGAGAATACGAGAAGGTGAAACACCAGCTGGATAATCTGGAGGAGAGTGTCCGAGATCGCTGCAAGAAAGAGTTCACAGGTACAAACACTGAACACAAAAACATGCTAAATGACTATTCCATCATATACACATCATTGCATATTTCAATGAGTTTGAATTTGAATAAATATTCTGACAACATTGTGGAAAGGATTTGTAAGGAGGTCGACCGTTCTGTTAAAGAGTAAGATCCTTTTTTTTAAACATAAAAACATCTGCAAAATTGCGTTCGCTAAGCCCACCAGACTTCATGTAAATAACCAGTAATTTTAGCATCCTAAAATACACTTTATTGAAAGTCGGCAGAGACAAAGTCAAACTAATAAAAGCCATTTTGGGTCGTCTTTCCACTTTTCCAACCATCACAACTCTAGTTTTGGTTGACATAAACACATAGTTTACAGATTTACATGTGAAAATATGCTGGCTATATACACGCTAAAAGTATTGCATTTTTAAATGGAGTCTGGTGGGTTTAGCGCTAGCAACTTCAGAGCTGTTTCTGGTTCAACAGAAAGGTCTCAAAGGTTTTAAAGGTCTATCTCTGAAGGGATCCTTTCCATAATGTTGTCAGACACTTAGAATATTAATCTGAGCCTGTCAGCGGCAAAACAAGCACTTTTGTGAAGGTAAATACAAGCTGGATAATTGCCCTATTAACTTACATTGTAGCTTGTTTCGCCGCTGCTAACTGCAGTGATCTCGCTTAATACTGGACCAATGTCAAAGATTGTTGATCCCAACAGTCACTTAGACACAAAAACACAGGAAAATAGGGTCCAGGTTGAAGAAAAAAAAAAGTAGTTACCCTTTAATAAAACCATGTGCACATCAGGAGACATCTGACAATCACATCACTAGGCTATTTTATCTTTTTTTATCAGGAAAAATTAAACCTATTGTAAAGGTTTACAGATTTATTTAAATAATACAGATATTTGAAATAAAATGAACTAAAGCAACACAAACAGAAACGTGAAGTACTCAGTGTGAAGTGTTTTAGGTAAATGAAATATGCAATATTCACTTTCATTACCCATGTAAACAGTTTAGTCGGAATATTATGTGCATGTAAACGTAGTCATTGTACTCAGGGGGTGTCAGTAATCTCAAATTAAGATTGTTTTTCTATTTTTTTTTTTTTTTTTTTACTCAAGTATACCCTTTATCCCATTTGCAATGTCAAATTGCATTAACATAATTCATGAATGCACAAAGGTGTTTATAAACGTAAATTGAACAATGAACAATAGCAAACTAATAAACTGCGTATCAGTATCTGCATACCAAGGTGTTACGTGGATACAAACCGTAGTCAGCGTTAATTTACTTATACTAGTGTGAATTAAACTCAATTAAATTATTTTTGAAATTGAATTGAATTGAATTGAAAAAACTTTATTAATCCCGATAGGGAAACTGGTTTGCCACCAACCATACAGCAATCGAACACAATACACAACTAAAAAACAAATAAACAAACAAATAATTCTGGACTAGTAGACCAATAGACCGTGATAAGGAGACAATAAATAAATAAATAAATTATAAAAGACAAAAATAATATCCAACGGTTAACAGTGTAGGTTATAAAATCTAACAGCAGCGGGAACAAAAGACCTTCTCATGCGCTCACTAGAGCACCGAGGCATTACCAATCGCTCACTGAAAGAGCTTCGGAGTCCTTTGAACAGAGGGTGTAATGGATGCCCTTCAAAAAGCAGGACAATTTTTAGTTTTGAACTAATCCTCTTCTCTACAGTAACCTCCAGTACATCCTGGTTAAGACCAATAACTGAACCAGCTCTCTTGATTAACTTGTTTATCCTATTTTTGTCCTCAACAGATATACTGCCTCCCCAGCACAGTACAGCATAAAAAAGTACGCTAGCCAAAATCCCTTGATAAAAAACATTTAAGAGCTTTGTGCTGATGTTGAATGATCTAAGTTTTCTCAAAAAGAACAATCTCGACTGAGCCTTCTTCATTAGGACATTCGTATTCTCCTTCCAGTTTAATTTTTCGTCCAGGTATATACCTAAGAATTTATATGACTGCACAATTTCAATCAACTGCCCATTAATTGTAACTGGAAGGACCTTCTCTTTTTTCTTCCTAAAATCAATAACAAGTTCTTTGGTCTTTCCTACGTTCAGTTTCATAATTTCATTCATTTAGGTCTACAATAAAACTTTTACTGTAATAAACCAGAGTCTTGTGGAAGCAGATCACTGTTGAGGTTCTGAAACGGAGTCTAATCAAAAGAAACCTGCAGACTACAGCCCCATGCACACCCCTTCTTCAAAATGTGGAGATTATAAAATCACACATTGGTAATACTTCCTGCTTTCTCTCGGTCCGTCAGATCTGATGATTGAAATGGAGGACCACACCAGTGACCTGAGCGAAGCCCGCATCCCCTTCCTGGACTACAAAGTCTACACCGACCGAAACTTCTTCCTGCCGTCCAAGGACGGCGCCAACGACACCATGATCACGGGGAAAATCCAAATCCCAGAAGCCCGCAAGGCCATCGTGGCTCAGGCGCTCAACCAGTTCTCCAACCTGCTGAACAGTAAAACCTTTCTCATCAATGTGAGTTTGGAGCTATTTCCTGGCTTTCTTTTCTTCCGTCTCTCAGTCTCTCATTCAGTCTTTCTCTTTTATGCACTACAGTAAAGGTCCAAAAGAGACCCAAACCCAACAAGCATGTATTCATTTTTAAAACAGACACCTAACTAGGGCTACATTTACACTGCCACCTTTTGGTTTTTAAAGGAACACGCCGACTTATTGAGACTTTGTCTTATTCACCGTATCCCCCAGAGTTAGATAAGTCCATACGCCCCCACCGCTAGCCTAGCTTAGCACAGATCCTGGAGGTAACCGGCTCCATCTAGCCTATTGCTCCCAATAAGTAACAAAATAACACCACCATGTTCCTATTTACATGTTGGGATTTGTATAGTCACAGGGTGTACAAATAACAAGGTCACATGTCACACAGGGGCGGCTGTGGCTAAGTGGTTGCCTGCCAATCGGAAGGTTGGTGGTTCGATCACTGGCGCTGCAGTTCCATGCCGAAGTGTCCTTGGGCAAGACACTGAACCTCGAGTTGCCCCCGATGCTGTGCCATCAGAGTGTAAATGTGTGTGAATGTTTACCTGATGAGCAGGTGGCACCTTGTATGGCAGCCTCGGCCACAGTGTATGAATGTGTGTGAATGGTGAATGGTTCCCGTACTATGTTAAAGCGCTTTGAGTAGTCGTTAAGACTAGAAAAGCGCTATATAAGAACAGTCCATTTACATTTACACAGCCATCTCCTAACCGTATACATACTGGGAACTATATTCTCAGAAGGCAAAGCACTGCTACTTGGGCGGAGTGATTTGCTCACAGCACCTGAGAAGCCCCGTGTTGAGGAGCGGAGTTCGCCTGGAGTAGCATTACATTTATATCTGCATTTATGTCAAAACCTAGAGACTTTCAAACATCAAAATGTCATTTATTAAATGTATTCGTGTCTAAATGACATACAAACATCTTCTCCTATTCTATTTTGCCTGGAAGCGCTTCCAGCACGCTTGCGTGTCACGTGGAAAAATAGGAGTTGGTCCTATTTCTAGCATGCACGCGTTTTGACACGTCACGTTTGTAGCTCTAACCTGTTAACATGGGAGCAGAAATAGAAACGCTCGCACCATGCAGGCAGTGTGCAGGAGGCCTTAGTATTACTGTTATTATTAGTAGCTTTTTCCGGTCATGGATAATGAGGTTGTTTAAAAGCTCCAGGAAAAGCTAGAAAGTGGACCTATTTTTTTATGTTTTTTTGCCAAACTGCTATTTCCAAGACCATGAATGAACTTCTCTGCCCTCCAGTTCATCCACACGTTGGAGAGTCGCCCGGACTTCAACGCACGCTCTCGGGGTTATTTTGCCTCCCTGCTGACGGTGGCGCTGCACGGCAAACTGGAGTATTACACGGACATCATGAGGACGCTGCTGCTGGAGCTGATGGACGAACACGTGCAGAACAAAAACCCCAAACTCATGCTCCGGAGGTGAGCCGACACGACACGCACCCAAGGCAGTCTGGGAGAGCCAACAGCCAATAACCCATTTATTCTTATGGATGAATAGTTTTATTTCGACCAACACGCAAAAAGAATAATCAAAAACCCTTAAAGTCCAAGATATAATATACAGACAAGAAAACAATACTTGACCAATATAGAAAGGAAGTGACCTAAACATAGGAAATAAATGGTAATGTAAGGGTATTTTTGTATGTTGTGTGTAAGTTATTATATGACCTAAAATTTCGTATACGCATATCTTTTTATTTATTTTTTTCTATATTTTAATGATATTGTGAAGTAGGGGCAAGATTTTATAAGCATTATGCTTCCGAATGCTTCTTCTCTAACTTTTTTTTAATTCTGATTGATTTGTGTATGCTTGTGCTTTAGTTTTATTTTTAGGACATGCTTTGACAATGTTTCGAGAGAATTAAAAAATAAATAAAAAATAAAATAAAAACATAAAAGTAGTTCACTATGTAAAAACAAAAGGCAAGAATAAGCAAAATAAATAACTACTCTTTTCTGAAAGGGAGTAGGAGGAAGCAAAATGCTTTTTAATTACAAAAACAAACCTTATCAAAGTGTTTTCAATCTATCGTTTCTCAATTTGCAACCGTACAGCCCTATAACAGAAAACATTGTGTGTGTGTTTGTGTGTCTAGGTCAGAGACGGTGGTGGAGAGGATGCTCTGTAATTGGATGTCCATCTGTATCTATCAGTTCCTCAGGGTAATACCGATTCTTTCACCTTATTCTGTCGTCGATGTTTTTTTTACTTTGACTTCTCTCTGATGTTTTGATTTCTCTTCGATCTGTTCCTCTTTCCTTGCCTTCTCTTCTTCTTCTGTTCCTACAGTTATAATTGACTCTCAGAAACTGCCCTCTGTCTCTCTCTCTCTGTGTTGTTGAAACCTGTTCAGTGGACCTGTATTTTTTATTTATTTTTTTACCCCTTTTTTGGCCAATTTTGTTGAGTTCTTGTGCGGACACTGATTGTTTTTGCCGCTTAAAAATGAAAACATAGCAGGGTTAGGGTACCTAACCCTACCTAAGCGGCCTTCAGTACTACCCTGCATCAATTAGTCCACCTTTGAATAACCTCACCATGACACTAGGACATTATGGTGTGGAACAAAGTGAGTGAAAGTAAACACAGGGCTCTACAACTAGAGACTACATCCAAAAATCTAAACGAACTTCTTGCGCTCCAGGACACGGCAGGGGAGCCTTTATACAAACTGTTCAAGGCCCTGAAGCACCAGGTGGAGAAAGGGCCGGTGGACGCCAAGATGAAGAAAGCCAAATACACCCTGAACGACACGGGACTGCTGGGGGACGACGTGGAGTACTCCGTACTGGTGAGTACACACACGTTCAGGACGCGTCTGTTGACCTGTCGGCATTTTGAAGTATTTTTTAGATCAAACCTGCAGATTTCCTCCTTTTGGTTTTATTCAGTGTTTTTAAGAATTTGAGCTGTGCTGCAGCTTCTCAAATCATTGTCCTTATCATCAACCTTTATATATCTAGTCCTCGGAGGTACAATAAGGGCAAGGCCTTCATTTTCAATGTAGCCGAGATTACAGAAAAGAAATCCACAGTAAAATTTAGACCACAATACACAAACCGTGCGTGAATTGTACAATACAATGACCACAGGAGAAACGAGAGCGTGCATGTCACTAAAAACCAAAATGTGAAATCAAGGACATAATCAAATCAAATAAATTAAGAATCAAGAACATGTACTAAAAACAATTTCAACCAGAAACAGGACTATTTAACTCCATTGCTCTAAATTGCCCATTGGCCAGAAGACGAATGAATGTAACTGTTGGTGCATTGATATGTATAAAATGGAATATTAAAATTGCTTTTCTCTGGTTTATATCTTTGGGAACTGAATATCTTTGTGTTTTGGACCGTTGGTCGGACGAAACAAGACGTCACCTTGCACATTCTTGACTATTTTTTGGCATTTCATTGACTGAACCAGGGTGTCTTCAACTACAATACAGTAAACTGAATATCTTTGAGTTGGGGACAAGACATCTGAGGACGTCATCTTGGGCTTTAGGAAACACTGATCTACATTTTTCACCATTTTCGGACATATTAGAGAACAAACAACTGATCGATTAATCGAGAAAATGAATCAACTGATTAATCAACTATTAAAAAAGTTTTAGTTCCAGTCTAGTCTTGCCAGACCCTCCTCCAAAAGCACGCTGGAGGAGGGTCTGGAGGCTACTCCACATAGCATTTGGTGATTGGAGGAAAACATGCTCTGGTTTATTGCCATTTCTTTAAACCAATCACAGTTGTCTTGGGTGGTGCTAAGCGCCGGAGAAAAGCAGCGTTGCCTCTGCAAAATAGCCTCTGGAAGGAACTTGTTTTGGTGGAACCTGTGTACGTTCAAAAGTAGTTTTAGTCTTGCAACAGAAAACTCAGATTGGACAGATAGTCTAGCTAGTCGTCTGTCTTGTGTGTAGCTCGTAGGAGTGAGTAGGGAGTGGAATCTGAGTTTTGACAGCTGTGTGTTTTGTGACGTCAGACTCTGCAGGTGCTGGTGCACGGAGAGGGACCAGACGTGACTCCAGTGAAGGTGTTGAACTGTGACACCATCTCCCAGGTGGGTCTGTTTTCAGAGCTCTCGTTCTGTCCTGTCCCTGGTGTGTGCAAATCTATTACGCAGAAAATGTTAGGCCCCTGAACGTAACCCTTGTGTTGTCTGCCCGTCGACCGTGCAACTTGTTGTTCTCCTGGATAAAAATTTACATTTTACCCTTTGTTATATGCTAATTGCCCTTTTTTTGTGGTTTTTTAAGCTTTTTTCTGCGTTTTTTTTCCCCACTACCACCGGATACACCACTAACTTATTACCGCTAGTTCTTCATTTTTCATATAAACCTCATTTATATGAATTATAGCCTACTTAATTTTCTTTGACCCGACGACAAAATGTGGACATTTCTGCAGTGTATCTTTAGTTGCCACCATTTAACTCTGGCTTTAAAGGCCCAGTGTGTAACGTGTTCAGTTGTTCATTATCAAAGTCTGTGTTGCCCGTTCACAAACTTGTCCTTTTTCATGAATATTTACCACCACCATCAATTCCAAGTATTCCTTTTGGTTTGAAATTTTACATTTGCATTCGCATGAACTGGGGCAGACGCTCCATATTCATGCTCCATCTTGAAATACGTTAACCTGTAAGGGACATACAGGACATACTGCTCCGCCTTTGTGTTTTCGCTGTCGCATGATAAACTCACAGGTTCTGCTAATGCTGCTAATGGGTATCGTAGCTTCCCGGCCCCGACAAGTTTGAAGAAGGAAACATGGAGGACCACGCGTATTCAAAATCCAAATTTCTTCCTCTTCTTCGCCCAGAAAAAGCCAAAGGATATTGAAAAGAGCAAGAGACCGGCGTCGTCATAAAAAAAAAGTGAACATTGGAGATGCCTTCCAAAGATGGAAAGACCTGATGAAGGAAAAGGGGATCGAAAGACACGCCGAACAGCCACCGTGGCTGTAATACGTACTTTGAACTGCGTGGCGCGAGAGAGTTGATATATAGGAGATAAATGATCTCAACGCTTAGATGGGAGAAATTGCCACACATTGGACCTTTAAGGTTATTCAACAAAAACCTTCACACTTAATACTTTTAAATGACTTGTATTGCGATTAGATATGAGGGGCCAGGTTGTGGTTGTGGCATCTGTGTTCTGTGATACTTCTCTGCTGTCTGATAAACGTGAATTAAATCTAATTCTAGTTTTTGTGCAGGTAACATGTTAATTGTCTGCCCTGCAGGTGAAAGAGAAGATCATCGATCAGGTGTACAGGAATCTGCCGTACTCGCAGAGACCAGAGGTGGAGAGTGTTGCCCTGGGTAAGAACTAACAATTATTACTTTGATATTTATACAAAGAAATCATTTTGTTGTCACAGACCGGGAGTGTGTTGCCTCCTGCAGGTCTGTGGTGGGACTGCAGGGTAACACTGAGATTTGGTGGCAACAGTGGCAGTTCTGGGGAGGGGGGGGCAAGGGTGGCCAGTGCCCCTTTATATTAAGCCTCAACCCCCCTCTGCCCCCTCCCTAACTGTGCCAAATATTTTCATACATTTTTAACCCCACCGTTATCCCCAAAGAAGGGATATTATTCATGTGCAGTGATAAATCAAATGTAGGTTAACACTGAATACGTTTTTTTTTTTTTTTTTTTTTTTTTTTTAAAAGCCAAATAATGAAAGCATCAAAAGTGTGAAAAATGTTTTAACAAAAAAGCTGTCGAAAGCATCAAGCGCCAACTCAAATCTTGATTGGCCAACAGCACCAAACAAATGAAATGATTATGGTACGATGAAGCCCCAACGCGCCGCTGGCTTGTTACATTTACTTTCCCAACGTGGCGTTTTACTTTGACCCCGGGCCATCGGGCAACCCTTACTGTTGAACCCTGTATGTGTGTCGTTAGTCTTTTGTAGAACCATTAGTTGTTAACAAAGCAGGCTTGCTCCCACCAGTGAATTGATGTGCTAAATTACTGTACGTTTATGGGGGGCTCTTATCTCTAGATGGGGTGGGATAGGGGGACAATAATGTCTGTAGATTTGTATGACTTTATGTATCTGTATTGTATACTGTAAATACTTTGTCTGTATTTTATTGCATCATCTACCTGCCCAGGGACTACGGGCAGAAACTAGCAATTTGCTTCAACTTGGCACAAGACATCTATTAATGTTTTTTGTGCACTGTCCCTGTTCAAATAAATAAATTACAAAATTACAAAACCTATGGAGCAGGGGTCACCAACACGGTGCCCGTGGGCACCAGGTAGCCCCCAAGGACCACATGAGTAGCCCTCAGGCCTGTTCTAAAAATGAAAATTTAATATTGATATTATCTGTTTCCCACCTTGTTAAGTCATTGTTGATAATTATTGTGAGAAATCATTAACGTGATCAGTGTCTTCACATAGATGTGTATCATTAATCATTAATAATCATTTATAACTAAAGGCAAACTGAGCAAATTTGTTATTTCAGAAGAGTGTATCAAACTGGTAGCCCTTCGTATGACTCAATACCCATTAAGTAGCTCTCAGTTTCAAAAAGGTTTGTGACCCCTGCTATGGAGGGTTGGGTTATGATGGTGGTGGCGCAGTGGATATGACACATACCTTTGGTGTGGGAGACCTGGGCTCCATTCCCACTGTGATACAGCTACCAATGTGTCCCTGAGCAAGACACTTAACCCCTAGTTGCTCCGGAGGTGTGCAACCTCTGACATATGTAAGTCACTTTGGATAAAAAGCATCAGCTAAATTTTATGTAATGTAAAATGTAATGTAATAATGGTTATGTAACACTTGGCTTTTATTTGGTACCCCTAAAAATCGCTTGTGGCCCCAGCCTGGCCCCTTCTTTGAAATGTTCTAGAACCGCCACTGAAACAAACTATTTTCTTATCAGATTGAATCATATTTTTAGATTGCTCTTAAGTTAAGGATAACATTAGATATAATAATGTTGTTACATAAAGCCTGTATACAGACTGTGAGTGTAAAACAGTGATTCAACTTAGTTGCCCTTAATTAGACTAAGAGAGAGGAAATACTTCATTAAACCCCAAAGGGAAATTACACAGTTACAGCAGTCAAATCACAAAATAACATCACAGTGTAATGTTGGCCAGCCTGTTTTACATACTGTATAGCATTCATTTACTCAGTTAATCTCCCTGAGATCAAGATCTCTTCTGCCAGAGAGAGAAAGAGAAACAATCCCAGCCAAAACAAAACGCAGGACAAATACATACGAAGACAACATGAAATATGAGAAGCACACATTAATAATAAGTTGACTTTCTCCTCCGTCCACAGAGTGGCGTCCTGGCTCCACGGGTCAGATCTTGTCCGACCTGGACCTCACGTCCCAGAGAGAGGGACGCTGGAAGAGACTCAACACCCTGGCTCACTACAACGTGAGTTTAATGTGCACACTACTTAGTATAAACTTTATTTCTATAGCACTTTTCCGAACAAGGTTACAAAGTGCTTTCCAGAAAGAAAGAAAAAAACAGCCAACATGAAACAATAATGACAACAATCTTTAAGATTTAAAGGCTGTCTTTGTTGAGGAATGGGCCAGAATCCCCCCTGATCACTGTGAGAGATTAGTTTTTCCATACAGGAAGCGTCCTGAAGCTATCATTGGAAACAAAGGCTTCTCTGCCAAGTATTAACTACATTTCAGTTAGCATGTTTAATACCGCTTTCCTGTGTCATTCACCTTTATTGCACATAACTTTATTTATGGATGGGAGTTTTAAATTTAAATTTAATTTTACATTTTTTTAATTTCTTTAACTGTGTAGTTTTGTTGAGCTAATACTAATGTCTGGTCTAAGTTTCAGGTGAATAGCTACAATGGACGTTTCTGTCCCTTTTTTTGATGCCTTTGATGCTTTTTAAAACATTTTTGTCACTTTTTTTAACGTTTTTTTTTTTTTTCTTTCATGGTCAATAAACCTAATTTACATGACATTATACCACATTTTTAAGTTAGAAGCAGAAATTAGGATTTATTTTGGCTATTAGTTAAGACCAGAGGATGTTGAGTGGATCACGAACTGTCAAAGTTTAGTCAGGACACGGTTTTGAAACCATTTAATCATTTTTGTAAATGCTATGAAATTGAATAAAACAAGCAAACTTTAATGTAAATAATCATTATTTTTTTTAAATGTTGTATGGGTTCTATACAGCGTACCCATGTTATTGTTGGGCAATTTGGTTGAAAGAAACCCATATTTTTATATTAAAAATTTTGAAAACGGGTATGTATAATAGAGATCAATAGCAATAACAGATGATACAGCTTAAAAGGAACAATAAAATGAGACATCACATAAAAGCAAGTCTATTAAAATGAGTTTTGAGAAGTGATTTAAGTGATTCACCGATTCTGCGAGTCTTCTCTCCTCGGTCAGGTCCTTCCAAAGTCGAGGGGCCCTGATGGCAAGAGCCCGGTCACCCTTAGATTTAAGCCTTGACTTCGTAACTTCTAAAAGGGCCCTGCCCTAGGATCTAAGGCTGCGAACTGGCTCATATGGGGCCAACATCTTTGCTATGTAGCTAGGAGCCAGACCCGTATCAGCTTTAAAAGTGATCAGTAAAATCTTCAAATCCATTCCAAAACCAACAGGGAGCCGGTGGAGGCGAAGCCAGGATTGGGGTGATGTGATGTCATCTGTCGTGTTGTCTTCCCGTCGACAATGCAACTTTTGGTTTTTCGATGATATCGGTCGGGCTCTAGTTTGTAGGTTTCTTCAGGTTCGTCCCAAGCTTCAGGTAATGCAGCGAGTCCGATTAGAGTTCTTGATCCTGCTTCAGACTCCAGATGTTTGTAATCAGCTTTGCTTCTGCGTGTCGAGCTCAGACTGTTGTTTTTTTTTGCTTCTGTGTGTCTGAGCACAGAGAAATGTCGTGCCACATGAGACTCCTCCTCATGTGGCACAAAAACCAGCAGAAACTAAAAACGCTCCGACAGCTCAAACCCTCTGACATTTAAAGGAAATAATTTATGGAGAAGCGTCTGTGAGGCAAAGTGCAACTTTAGAACTGCGTGTGCATTGTTCAGTTCCGGTGAATCAGGATCTAATTCGTATTTCTCCCAACGATTTCTTGTCTTCCAGGTTCGAGATAACGCAACGTTGGTTCTGTCCAGAGTTTTGCACACACAGTCTTTCCACCAGCATCAAGACAGCTACGAAGAGAGTATGTGCATGCACGCACACACACACACACACACACACACACACACACACACACACACACACACACACACACACACACACACACACACACACACACACACACACACACACACACACAGCAGACATAGCTGTAACTCTGCTATACTGAAATACAGTTTTCATGTTCATGTTTTTTCATTTTTAGAGGTGAATTACATGAAATAAATAATCATTAGTATGATGATTTATTATATGATAAATATTGCTGTAAAAATCTTGTAAGTGCACATCAGATTTTTAAGAAAATCTAAAAACTTCCCCTATATGGGGGTCGGCACGCCCCCAGTTTGGAGAAGCAGACAGGAGTACCCACACGGAAGCTAAGCAATGTCCTGCTGTAGACGGGGGCGGCAGCTAAACACATTTAAGACTCCTAAAAACATCTATATCAGTTTAAATGTACGCTGTATTTAGAATATTTTCAGCGCTTCACCTTGCTGTCAGACAGCCCTTTACGATGGGAAACTGAAGCCGTTATCTCTGCTCTCTTCAAAGCCACCAGACTTTTTTTTTTTTACATGTTACCTCGCAGAACACGGGAGTTGCTGCTCTACCGCTGCCTCCATCGGTTAGTTTGTTATTGTGTCATTTTGGTGAGTCTGAGCTAACCTTTTAAAACGACAAAGTAACACAAACCGATGGAGGCAGCGATAGAGCAGCAACTCCCGTGTTCTGCTACGATAAAATGGAGTCTGGTGGCTTTGAAGAGAGCAAAGATAACTGCTTCAGTTCCCCGTCGTAAAGGGCTCTCTGACAGCAAGGTACAGCACTGAAAATATTGAAACTTAAATTGATTTTAATCAAGTGTTTATTAGGGTTTTAAGAGGCTAAAATACGTTAAAATGAGTCCCAAATTAATGTGCGGTCGTTTCATGCTTGTGCTCTCTGTCAGATATTTAAAAACCAGCAACAGAATGTGCTCTCTGATAAATTTAAATGATGGAATTGATGTGGAGATGTACCAGAGAGAACAGAAAACCATCTGCTTACTTACTAGAATAACATTTTAAACTCACTCACAGCTGCTCTCCCTCCCTCCCTCCCTCCCTCCCTCCCTCCCTCCCAGCAATGTGTCTCTTTCCCGTAAACGTGCTGTCCCGTCTGAATAAAAACGTAACTTTAACGGTTGATCTGTCCGTCTCCTGAACAGAAAACGCCCTGCTGGAGGACGACAACACCTTCCACCTGGTGAGACCGGCAGATGAAATCGATGAAGGGAAGTCAAAGAGAGGCAGCATGAAGGACAAGTCCATGACCAAGGCCATCACTGAGATCTACCTGACTCGGCTGCTGTCTGTCAAGGTGTGTGGGACTGAACATAATAAAGTACATTTACTCAAACACCGTACTTACTGTCAGGACACTTTATAGGTACTTTACTTGAGTCTTTCGAGCTAATTCATAGTTCTACTCCACTAACATTTCAGAGGCAAATGTTGTACTAGAATGTTGTACTTTTTATTCCACAACATTTATGTAACAGATGCTAATTAGTTTATATAAAGATAACCAGGCATCCACAGGCTCTTTAAAAAGTCTAAAAAAGTCTAAAATTTCCAAATCACAATTTTAGGCCTTAAAAAGTCTTAACGGACAATTCCTGCGCAAAACAAAACTAGGAGTTAATAACATGTGTACCGAGTCGACCGTTCTCTGGGATATGTTTTCATGCTAATCGAATGTGACCAGTTTTAGCACAAACTTCTAATTAGCTTGTAGCGCTAGTTGTCACGGCATGCTAAAGTAAAAAGAAATTGTTATTTCTATACCAGTGTAGACCAGTTGAAAGACGAATGCTGTGTAACCAGTAACATAGCTCAAGCATGGCGTTCGTTGTTCAACTGGTCATAACTGTTTTCCAAGATGGCGCCCGCCTGTATACGTGAACGGTACTGTCTTTATAATTTATCTTTTTAATAAACTGTCTGTACACTTACAAAGTTGTCAATGCTTCGGTTAACATGTAGGGACCCTCATTATACTACAGTTGAAGTGTGATGCTATTTTCAGCCTTGTTAGTGGTGTAGAAATAGAGATTTCTTTTTACTATAGCCGTACCCCGACGACTAGCGTTACAAGCTAATTACCGTTTTGCACTAAAACTGGTCACATTCGATTAGCATGATAGCATTAGCAACATATCCCAGAGAACGGTCGACTCGGTACCCATGTGGTATTAACCCCTAGGTTCATTTTAGGCCGGAATTGTCCTTTAAATTAAAAAGTATTGTGTTCTAGGTCTTAAATCATTTTAAACAGGTCTTCATTTTTCTTCGTCCATGTAACCCTACATGGATTATAATTAGCTGTATTACGACTACAGACGAGACCAACACGCAACTTATTTAGCAGCCAATCAGCTTTCGTATTATTGGTGCGAGTCTCTTTCGGATGGTACCACAGGCTACGGCAAAGTGCAAGTTAAGGGATCCTTGGCTTGAAAAAACTGAATTTTAGGGCATGGTTTAAGTCAGTAGCTAACAACGTATTTGAAGCCTTCTGCTTTTATGCAAGAAAGCAATTGATTTGGTGACTCTGCATTTCCTTTTCTTTTTTTAAGTCGTGATATACGTAGTTCTTACATTTGATTCATAATTGTCATAAAAAGTCTTAAATTTGACTTGGTGAAATCTGCAGAAACCCTGGACTAAAAAGAAAATGCAATGCTCTCTTTCTTTTGTGAAGTTTCTCTGTTAAGAGAAATTAGCCTGGAGCTGTCAGTACCGATTTGCTTTAGTGAAAGACGCTCACTTTACAGTGCAATTGCAAATAATAAGATGAATAAATATTTCCATGCATGCATGAGAAAAAAGGAATTACGTATTCTGTGGGTTTTGCAGTCCCAAATAAAGTTGGTAACAACTGAATGATTAAAGAATGATTTAAGGTAGATGAATTGGCACCGTCTGGAATAAACATTAGCTACGGGAGAAGGATCATTTTTATAGCGTCTAAGGAGAGAGATGGGCAGCGTTTTCCATGAAAATAGATTTAGATAGATAGATACTTTATTGATCCCCAAGGGGAAATTGAAGGTCCCAGTAGCTTAAAGACAACACACACAACATACACATACATCATAAACAGGATGATAAAATGTCAAATCCACATGAAAAATATGGACAATAAAAGAAAAGAAACTAAATAAAAAATTCCACATGAACGTACTAAGGGATGTATACAGTAAGCATGAGACGCTTGCAGTGACGGGACAGGGACTGACCCTGTGATTCAGTCTGCATGGTAAGGTGCTCTATGAGAGTGGGTGTCATGGTGGTGGTGCAAATAAGTCCAATAGTGCAAGGATAAAGTCTAGAGACCAGCATTAAATATGGACAATATAAGAAAGAGAATAATGCTGACAATGCATATGTATATAGATACACGCAAACATACGTGTGTGTGTGTGTGTGTGTGTTACAGGGCACTTTGCAGCAGTTTGTGGACGATTTCTTCCGCAGCGTTTTGTGCGCGAGCACCGCCGTCCCTCCTGCCGTCAAATACTTCTTTGACTTCCTGGACGAACAGGCGCTGAGACACGACAACGTGGACGAGGAGACGCTGCACATCTGGAAGACGAACAGGTACACAACACACACACACACACACACACTAAATATACCTAACATGTACCGTATGTATACACTGTGTGTGTGTGTGTGTGTGTGTGTGTCGTGTGACCAGGGTCGTAGTACAGGTGATGTAAAGTCTTCCACAACTTGAACATACAGTATACTGAAAAGATGAATTAAATGTCAACTTTGGTAAAAAAAATGTTGGTCAATAGACAGAGGACAGAATTCATTCTTGCACTGTGCAACCTTAATGATGTGGGTTACTGTGAGAAAACTAGAATCAGTGGAAGACTGAAAACTCTCCTCTGACGTCACTCACGCAGCCTCACACAGATCATACTGTCAGTAAACGGGTTGGTATGTAGCGCTTTAAACTGGTGCGTGCGTGCGTGCGTGCGTGCGTGCGTGCGTGCGTGTGTTTATGTTGATGATTGGCCCACAGGGTAAAAAAACTAGGAATCAAACACACTGTGGTGATCGTTTTAAATGTAGAAGACGACCACTTTATTCCAGTTAATTTACTTTTACCTAGAAAGGCAACAGTATTGTGTGTGTGTTTGTGTGTGTGTGTGTGTGTGTGTGTGTGTGTCTCTCAGACTGGCATGAATGATTCCTCTAGTGTACCAAAGGAAGAAAAAAACACTAAAATGCTACTCTATCTCATCAGCTTAACTAGAGTGTAATTACGTCCCGGTCGACAACATAAAAGCCTGATCTAATTGGTCGTCTTTTATCGGGACAGATAGGTGATGGTGATGATGTGGAAGAACAACAGAGGAAATAGAAACAGAAAGATTGCTTTTTATTCCCTAAACTTCTCTGCCTCCAAACTGGCCTTGAGCCAGGCATGGATTGGCCATCGGGAGTACTGGGAGATTTCCCGGTGGGCCGGTCTATTTGTGTGGGCTGAATGGCCCACACTCGGGTCGCAAACTTCTTTTTGTTTTGTTTTTGTTCGGCCCATAGAGATAAAAGAGACCACATGATTGGCCAACTTGTGTCTTTTATATGAACACTGGCCAATCACATCCCACTATGGCCCACTTCCATCCTACCATAGAAAAGGAGCACATTTAAGTCGCCGGCGGCAAAAATAACTCACCAAAGGGCCGATAGCTAGCTAAAAACAGATTTAAGCACGTCAAACAATTATTTTAGCACCATTGTCTACAAAAGAGGGCGTGTTAGCTGTTAGTAAGCTAATGTTAGTTATTAATTAGCAAGCTATGGCACTTGCAAACATGCAACAAACCAGCATTTGTCTGGTAAATGGTGCTAATTTTGGACCCTGCTTGTATGTACATGTTGAAAGGGAGTGCAAGGAAGGTTGGTGTTTGCCGATTGTGGTGGGCTGGTCTGGGTCTCAAAAGTCCAGGGCTGATTTTTTTTTACCCCAGTCCTGCCCGGCCTTGAGCTCAGCCTGTCAATCACCAGGAACACATCCAAGTTGGACAATGAAATATGAATCAGCTGTTGTGAATTATTGACCAGGGTTATGGTCTATGGAGGAAGAGACGGTGGGAAGAGATGAAATGATGAAGGGAGGAGGGGAGGGAAGGGAAACAGTGTAAGCAGATGGGATTAATGGTTTCCCTTCATATAGAGCAGACAAACACACCGTTTAATCCATTACTTACACTTTTGGTTTAGCAAATGGGCAAAGAGTTAAGTTTTTTTTTATTGTTTTGTCTTTGAATAAGATAGTCGGTTGAGATTAAGAGTTCTGGCCCAAATGTGATATAATAAATATTCTCAATCTTAATCGATAAGATCAGAGGATAGGTATATACTGTACAAGCTTTTGCTTCAGCCTAATCCTTTCAGTCACTGTTTACTGTTTGAGTTTACACTGTGATATGTACTGTTGGGCATCGTTCCAATCCCGATTCTTCCTTTCGATTTCAGTTCTTATCGATTCTAGTTTAGTTTATTTGTTTATTTGAGCAGTTATCATTCTGCTCAAAGTATCATTCTCAATAATGATTCTTTGAGGAGTGGAGTTGAAACGGACCACATGCTTATTCACATTTTATTTGGATTCAATGGTGATTAACAGTTTTACCGTAGCCTGACAAGCCAGACCCACATCAAGATGTTGGGTCTGGGAACTCACCATTGGCAGGGCTCAATCCGAGGGGCGGGATAAACGGTTGTCTTTCATATTCCCTCTGCACGCAATAGGATAGGCTTCAACCAATCAGAGCAACGAGGAAGGTGACGTTTTCCTTTTTTAAGAATGACTTCAGTGCCGTTCTTTTCTCAAAGAAAAGCTGAACTCCAAGTCTTCCAGAGTCAGGGCCAAAGCCGATTCCAAAGACTGTTCTCCAGCAGCAGCAGCCATAAGCCCGCCCACCGACTCGCCTGACCAGAATTAGGTTTTTCTAGCTCGTAAGCCAACGGAGAGCTGCTAGACGACCCTGGTTGCAAATTACATTTGTTGCCGCTAGGGTGCGTCTAGATTTCTAGGCTATTTTTACCGGGCTTTTTCAACGTAAAATAAAGACACACTTTGGAGTGCTGCTTACTGTGCTCCATGGCTGCAACACAACAAGCGACTAGAAGTATGGTGGTCGCTATGGAAACCAAAACGTGCATGTGTTCAATTTGGAACCGATGATCGATTTAATGATTTTTTTTAACTATTACAAAAAAAAACGATTTCTTTGGAATCGTAAGTTTTTAACGGTTCCGAGTTGGAACGGTTCCTCATGCCCAATCCTAGTGATGTGTATATGATTATTGTTATTCTGACGACTGAATAAACTACTACTATATTTTAATTTACTTTGACCGTGACAATGTCAAGTCAGTCAGTTTCTGAGAAATTTCAGCAAACTTTTACAGCTTTTTTTCATGTGTTTTTATGTGTTGTGATATTAGCTTCCTGGTCATTTCTCCGACCTGACCCCGAGTCTCTTTGTCCCCAGCTTGCCTATGCGGTTTTGGGTAAACATCCTGAGGAACCCCGACTTCATCTTCGACGTGCACGTGACGGAGGTGGTGGACGCGTCGCTGCACGTCATCGCCCAGACCTTCATGGACGCCTGCACCAAGACGGAGCACAAACTCAGCCGAGTCAGTTCACACACACACACACACACACACACACACACACACACACACACACACACACACACACAGAGATCATACAAAGGGCTTAGGAGTGTGGAACCTTTCAGAGTCTCAATTCTCACTAAGACTAGATTTTTAGGGTTGGCCCTGCCATTAGAAGTCTTAAGTGCAGCACCTGGGCCGTTTTTGTCAGCACCTAAGCTGAATGAATGGGAAATGGGGCAAAAAAAGCGCCAAAAACTTTGAAAAAAGCATCACTAACTAAAAGACTTTTCTCAGGTCTAATGATTGTAGTTGGACTTCTTTAGCAAGCTTTGTCTTTAAACTGAGTGTTATTTATTTATTTCTTATCTCCCCTAGCTTTTTCCAAAGTTTTAGACACAGGTATGGTGATAGTAATGGCTCAAAATTATGTTGAATTGCTTTTTTTTTTTTATCCCTCCTGTTGTCCTTGGCTTGTTTACAAAAACTTTCTATATCAGACCTATGACAAAAGAACGTTGAAAAAAGTGACAAATGTTGGAAAAAGCTACAAAAACGCTGAAAAAAGTGACAAAACAATTGGAGAAATTGTCAAAAAAACATTGCAACAATCAGGAGAGCAAGACCCTATAAAACCTCCTCAAATGGGCTGTTGTAATGTCAGCTGCAGGGCTGTATTTCCCCCTATGTTTTAGTACATTGGTGCCATTAAAAGTATTTCGAATTAGCTATTATCAGCTCCCGTTTGCAGTGTACCCATAGATGTACAGACAACTATCGCTGGTTTACTCTGATTCTGAAGAAAAGTTAAAAACATGAGGATTCTTAGTTCTTGCGATGCTCACTGCCCTCCCCTGGCTGCTGTCACAAGTCTTTGTGGGACTCGCAGCAGACGAAGAGGCGGGCTGATGGAATCTGGATGCAGCGAAAGGAGTTAATTACAGCACTTAATCGCAAAATAAACCCTGGACTGTTTGAACATCACACACCGATGTTAATTAACAGCGCAGGAGCATCCAGGAGAGGATTTTTCTCTGTAAAACATCTTCCCTTTACACAGAACAAAGTTTCCGGATGATTCTGAGAAGCTTTGGTAATGATATCTTATCCTGTTTGTTGTTTTTTCTGCAGGAGTCTCCCAGCAACAAGCTGCTCTATGCAAAAGAGATTTCCACGTACAAGAAGATGGTGGACGAGTGAGTTTGTTGCACTAAATAAACAGAATGAACAGATGTCTGTGTGGGGGTGTGTGTGTGTTGGGGTGTGTGGTAGGTATTCGGTAGCAAGGTTACTTAATAACTTAATAACCTTGCTACCGAATACCTACCACATTTTTTATTAGTTTTTATTTTTATTTCGTTTTGACTTTTTGTTTTAAAATTAGTTTTTAAAGCGCATTTGCAAGTTTAGTTTTTATTTTTTGAAAATGCTTAGTTTTAGTTTAGTTTTTATTAGTTTTAGTCTTTTTTAGTAATATGGGTTATATTCAAAAAGGTCAGGAAAAAGTATCGTGTAATAATAACTCAATATACAATTTTAGAAATATGTATTCACAATGTGGGGAAATCTATTAAGAGCATCTTCGTTTATTCAATAAAATATTGATATTTGGTGCCAGCAATATAGCAATTCTCATATCGCATGAAAAAGGACGATATATTGCAGTAACAATATTTTGTCCCACCCCTATTCGGCAGAACAGCTGGGCTACACATCAACATCAAATCAATTGTTATTTTAGATACAAATTGTCATTGCCCTTTGATCACTTGATATAATTTGATAAGTGTGTGTGTTGTGTGTGTTTTCTTCAGTTACTACAAGGGCATCAGACAGATGGTTCCGGTCAGTGACCAGGACATGAACACACACCTTGCTGAGGTTTCCAGGGTATGTTTTTTTGTTGTTGTTTTTTATGGTTTTTTTTTAATCTGAGGTTTTCCAGGAAAAGTATGATATACATAGCACCAGCAGCACCTTATTTAAACAAGGTGGCAGTATAATAAAATGTCCAGATAAGCAAGTACATATATTTTAACATATTCAAAGGAGAAATAGTAAAGGAACTCCTTAAGTACACACGTATAAACGTGCATACATATATATACACACACTCTCGCACACACAGTCACACGCACGCACACACAGACACACGCACGCACTCGCACACACGCACACACACACACAAACACACACACACACACATATATATATATATATATATATATATATATATATATATATACACACATATTATATTATGTATACATACAAAAATCCATATACATACACAATCATAAACTTACATACAAACCGACACACATTGCGTAAATATGAATGCATACACAAAACTAATGAGTGCTAAACTGTGCATGAGAGAAAAAGGGCAGAAAAGAGAGAGAAAGAGGGTTGCCTGGATAGCTCACCTGGTAGAACGTGCGCCCCATGTACAAGGGCTCAGTCCTTTTCCCAGCAGCCGCAGGTCAGAGTTGAACCTGCGGCCCTTCATGTCATTCCTCCTCTCTCTCTCTCTCTCTCTCCCTTTTCACATCTTCAGCTGTCCTTTATAACAAAGGCCTAAAATGCCCCCCCAAAAAAAGAAAGAAACCGGAACTAACATGGCAACAACAGTGATTCAGGAAAAAAGTTGGGATACACTATGGGTAAGGCCTTGTCATATCTAGTCTCATAAGGTGTGTAAATCTATTCACGAGTGCTGAGTTATCAACCATTTATCATGGAGCGGTTCAAAAACTTTACTTAAGTACAAAATTACTGAGGTACTTGTACTTAACTTGAGTAGATTCATTTTATGCCACTTATACTTCAACTCCAGTACATTTCAGAGGAAAGTATGGTACTACATCTACCTACAGATACCAGTTACTTTACATATAAAAACATCCGATTAGCTTATAAAATGTGAACCACGTTTAAAGATGAAACTCCCAACAGTGTATAAACTGAATCCAATCTGCTCCACCTTCACCAACAACAGAATGCTACTTAAACATAATTGTATCAATAATACAATAGTTACTAATGCCATTTTTTTATCTTTAAATAAGATAAAAAAAACACTATCTTGTCTAAGTGTCTTTTTATATGAAATTAAATGTTCTCAGCCGCGTCCAAAATTCAATTTTTGGCTCAAAATAATATTACCAGCCTCTTTATATTTTTTTACTTTAATGTTTAATTTAATTTTAAGGTTTGAGCGTGTGCACAATCGGCTGCTGTATGATGTACTTTTGAGTTGTAATTAAGACCTTAGGTCCACTGTGGATATACAGTATGGACGTTATTGCTGCACTGCTGCCAAGAGCATTTCATAGTTTATGTTTTTTGATTAAAGCCTCAGATTTAGTCAGCATCAACAATAACTGACCCAGCGCAACCAGCAAATACTTTGAATCCTCAGATTAATTTGCTTTTTATGAGTTTTTATTATTAGTTTCCTTCAACGTGAACATAAACCTTTTTTTTTTTTTTTTCTTCCCTGTTGTGTGATATGTTCCCCCTGTCCCCCCTTGGTGTTTCTATTAAATGTTAAAGGGGCGCTATGCAGTTTTGGCAATTTTCACATTTTACTGGCAGGTTACTCTGTTAGCTGTTCAGTTAAGGTAAATTAAGCTAAAAAAAAACTGCATAGTTCCCCTTTAATATGGGAAGAAAAAAAAGTTGTACAATAAAGAATGTAATGGTTTTTGCACTTGACACTAAGAAAAGTACTACAATATAGTAATAAAAAAAAAAACATAAACCTGACTAACATATTTTACAGTACATCTATTTGCCAGATGCTTTTGTCCAAAGCAACTTAAAATAAGTGCATTTAACCTCCATATGAACAAGAGTAAGTACATTTTATTTATATAGCACTTATTATAGAGTCACAAAGGGCTTCACAGGCCAAAATAATAAAAACATTAAAACAAATCAGTAATCCTAAAAAGCACAATAAATCACAGTAAATCATAATAAACACAAAAGCATAAGGTACATAGTAATACAGTCGAGAATGTGGCTAAATGAACGCCTGACTAAAAAAAATGCATCTTTATTATCTGCTTTTTAAAAACTGTTAAAGAAAGAGCTTGTGGTGTCATCAAAAATGAAATACCATACCTAAGTTTCGAAGCTCAAACTTTGTGGGGATTTATGGAACTTTTCTTCATCAATATTACCGACATTTCTGTACAATCCACTCAACGTTTTAATGGAAACGCAGCTAGTGTCCACAGCAGAGGATTTCAACAGTTTTAATGTGTAATGTGTAACGTTTGTTTCCACTCTGTAGCAGCACACAGACAAGCTGAACACCCAGTTGGCCTTACATCAGCTGTACCAGTACGCCAGCAAGTACTATGATGTGGTGAGAAATGTCTTTTTGTTCATTTCTAAACGGTATCGCGTACAGTGAAATTTCTACTTCTGTTCGTGGTGCCAAACCTACTTTTGAAGCTTCTTACTGAATCTTTGCAGTTTAAAGTTTAATTTCTTTGCTTTATTTCATGTTTGCTGCAAAAAAAGAGTCGTGTTAAGTTAGTGCTGCTGAAGACCCAGCATTCACTAATTTTGTTTTTCATTTAAAAGCTTTTTGAAGCTTTTGCTTTAGCTTAGCTTTGCCACAGAAACGGCCACCGTGAGAAGAGTTAGAGGAAGAGCTGCAGAGGTTCAACATAACGCTCCTTTGACTAGTCACAGCCACGGATCAGCCGGCTGTTTTGACTCAGGACAAGTCTAGTTAAGACACACCTTAAAGCAGGTAGCCCTGTTGTTATGGAGACGCATTTCCCTGCCAATCTGGGCTGACACGTTGAGTCAAACAGGCTGAATCTCCCTTTCCTTGAATTACATCCACGGTTCCTTCACTTGCGTCCCTTGATCATGTGAGGACAGAGGAAACAAGGAAATGTGTTTTAAGAGGGATGAGGCGTCCTTTCCTCTGAAGCATCATGTCACGCAGGGTCCAAAATTAGCATCATCTACTAGCCAAAGGCTGGTAAAATATACAAGTGGCTGGTAGATTTGCTTCACTCACCAGCCAAAAAACATTGGTAATCTATTGAGTGGCTGGTAAAATTTGAACATTCACTATAGCCAGTTGGCTGGTGGACGAAAAAGTTAATTTTTGGACCCTGATCATGTGACTTCGTCAGCTTTATGGGCAGAGTTAGCATTGGCTTTCAGCTGCACTGCAGCGGCAACAACTACAGCAACATGGGCCACTACGACGCCCAGGCCTCCAACTTTGGCCCAATGAAGAACAACTTCGGTGGTTGTTGGGGCGGCATTGCTATGGAGCTGGTTGAAACAATGGAGGATATGGCCGTTCAGGAGGAGGATTTTGAAATGTGAAGACTGAGTACTTAGGAGAGGAGAGCAAGCAAATTGACAGGGCCGCTGCAGGTTTACCTCCTAATCTGCTCAGTAAGTGTGGCAGGTTACAGCTGCTGCAAGAAGAGATATATGGTAGATAAATCATGGAGGGTCTTCATTTAAAGGCTGCTCTAGTGTATCCTCGCTCATAGCTCCTCAGAGATCCATCCTCCATCCTAGCTCCCCTCCTCCATCCTCGCTCTTTGGGGCAGGAATAAGAGCTTTGAGACGGGCCTCACGAAGGAGGGCCAGAACAAATTCCGGTTCAAGCGAGGAGATGTCAAATGGAAAAGGAAGTGAGATTCAAGCTAGCACCCGTGGCTGGAAAGTGCCTGTATATGGCAGCACAAGCTGTTCTTTCAAGCCTTGTGGAAAACTCCACGGAGAAACGGTGAACACTAGTTGAAATTTGAGATGCTTATTAGAATAACAATGTTACCAAGAAAATATAGAATTTTGTCTGACAGCTGTTTTTTATTTTTTGTCAATTTGAGTCTTTTATGTTCTCGTCTCCTTCAGATCATCCAGGCAATTCATGCAATTTCAGCAATTCATGTTGCTATGCACTTTCTCAGTTCATGTCAACTATTATTTGACAATTTAGCAAATAACGCACTCTAAAATGGCAAAAAATGAAAAGGAAGCAAAAGAAACTGTAGACTGATGCTTTTCCCTTTTAAAACTCTTGTTGTAAAAATGTTGAGATTTCACTTTGTGTGTTTTGGTCTTCTTCAGATCATCCAATCTCTGGACGAGGACCCAGCGGCCCAGAATAAACAGCTGACCCTCCGCCTGCAACAGATCGCCGCCGCCCTGGAGAACAAGGTCACTGACCTCTGACCTCCCGGAAGGGTCAGGGGCCGGAGCTAACAGCTATTAAAACACAGGATGTTTTCCATTTAAGGACTCAAAAGAGGATGAGCTCGCGGACTCTACCGATTGTTTGACCGTGTAAGGACCAAAGTGGGAGGGGCTACTGGAGCAACAGGAAGCTGTTGACCATATAAGGACTGAAGGTGTGTGTGGGGGAGGAGGGGGGGGACTCCAGGAGGGTTAAGGAATGCCAGTTTTGGACAAATTAAGTGTAAAAATATACCCAGAGTTGTGGAAACTGAAGTGCTGGTATCTACTACAGTTGTATGGCGACTTCCACTTGGCATCCCGAAACAAATATCAAGAAGGGATGCAAAATGGGGCGACTGTAATACGGCTGCAGATAGGAGCTCTGTGAAATCAAAGGGTTATTTTTGCAATGGTAATTATGGCGTTCGGTATGTGTGATCCTCAGACCTAGCTGTTAATGTGTTTGGCTTCTGTACATCACTCATTTTAATTTGATCATATAATGATTGAAGAAAACAAAAGTGCCACACAAGGAATGAAGATTTGGGATAATTAAAGTAGATAAGTTAGGTAATGAAACATTACCAAGTATTTTTCTTTTTTGGAAGTTCGGATTGGAAGTACAGCTGCTCCAGAATGCTTTGTGACCACTTTTTCCTTATCGTATTCTAGCAAAGTCTATGAACTGTGGATGTGAGGTTAATCTGCCTCCAATGCCTGATCTGAGGTCAGTTTTTCTGTCTCCACACTAAATGGTAACCAGAAAAGTCTCATCTCTTGTCTACAACTTTTTTTTTTTTTTTTTTTACCTTCAAGCGAGCTCAAATATAAAATAATCGACCAATGAAAACCCACTACGGTACACACCTCTGGCCAATCAGGGGTCTTGGTTTGTCTTGATGGCATATTCGAGGAGAGTGGATTCAGGGTACGAAGTCCAAAAATCGAATCGCCTTTTTTCTCATATCACGGCCAAATGTTGCTTTTCATATCAGATTATGCGTTTCTACGCTGATGACACTGTGCTGGCAACTCAAATCCCAGCTGAATAATTTCATTTTTCATTCTGTTTTTAGTTTTAGTAGTATTATTATTATCTTTAAGCAGAGGCTTTGCATTTCCATATACACCATGAAAACGATCTTTTTAATGGACTGATACAGTGCCACTTGTAAAGTGTTTATCAGGGTGGTCCATGATGTCATATCCTGTGTGTAAGTGTGTGTGAGTGTGTGTTCAATAGTGATATCGACACCGTTGCCACTTTGTTGCTGAGGACCAGCTTGTTTTTACTTTCTGTGAAAAATCATGACTGCCTAATCATGTAGTCTACACCGCTAAACACTTTTATTGTTAAGTGTGATTTGTTTTTTATAATCTGTATAATTTTAACTTCTTTTGCAATACTCTATATAATGCTGCATTTTGTTTCTGCACACATAAGAGGAAATGACTCAAGTGTCTTCTGAAGACAGAGTATCCACGGAGCCTTCAAAAGGTTTAAAAATAAATCTGAAATTAAGTTGGTAAAGCGTTAAAATGTATTAGATCCAGTTATTATTGGGCTTATTCCTCATCATGCTTTGCCAGTGTTTTTTGAGCTGCGAGATGAGTAGAAGGTATGCATCCAAGACAGTTTTACTTCAGTTTAGTTGATTTGATCTGGGTAATGCAGTCCGTATCAGTACTGCTTTTCTTAGGGTCTAAAGTACAAACATTTAAAACACAGTCAAAAAAACAATTTGTCTCATAAAATTCACCTTATTCTGTGGAAGATTTAAAATGCATAAAACAAATCAAACAAAATAAAGTAGGCATCAAATGAAAAATGCACATTAAAAGACCAATAATTAAGCTTTTTTTCCTTGATAACTGAATTAATTGTTTTTCATTGTGACATCACGCCATATTAAAAAGCAAGTCACATTTGTTTTTTTGTTGGATTTTAATGTTTAATGAAAAACAATTCCGTTATTGAATACCAAAAAAACTGTGCGCTTGTCCTTTTAACTGTTTTCTTACATTTAATTATGACAGTAATTGCATACATAAAAAAGGAAATGGATCTTACTATGCATATTGTATTTCATTTCTCTGATTTGTTTTTATTCAGGCATTTTGACATCTTCCATGTTATTGTACACCAAAACACCAAGAAAATACACACGGCTGTCTCGTTCCCAAGGTTCCTTTTATTCTGCGTAGACATGACAAAAGAGCATTTGTGCAAATAATTGTTATGCAGCAGCTGTCATGTGCCTCCTGATGATTGCCGCCTCCTTATTCTGCCCATTAAATGTTTCATTATGTTCATAATGAGGTTTGTTTAATCACAAAATAGGCCGGTTGAACATTTTGTCAAACTGCATCTGTGTCAAGGAGTCAACTTTATTTTTTTTAATTTATAAACCAGAGTGGGGTAAAATATGTTTAATGTCAACTGTTAATTAGAGGAAATATGGGAGAAGATTTAACCATATGATCATTTCTATTTCCAACCACTCTGTAAATGAGTGAATTGTGGACCAAGTTATTAGAAGATCTGCAACATTAGGGTTAGGGGATAGGGTTAGGGTTTCCGGGTTTAAGTGCCGTATAAATTGCTGAAGTGTAAATGAATCCTTTATCTTCTATGCTACAAAATCAGGGTCCCCATAGAATTATTAAATATCGGCTTTATTCTTTGCCTTCTGAGCCCAAACGATGTTATATAGCGCTTGAGTTAATTGAAATATGCAGTTTGTAAGTTGGATGATGAAACCCTGAAGAAACTGAAGGATTTTTTGATTATTAACAAACTGCATCTTTAAATTCTGAAGCAATAAGACCCCTTAAGGCTGGTGCTGTAATCTTTGTACTCATATCTCAAACTCTGTACGAATTTACGCAACTCGGGCACTACATAACCTCCAGATACGAAGACACACATCTTAGCTTTTTTACTTTCTTAGGGGAATTTCTCACTCAGAAATTGGTTTCTGAAAGCCACTTTGGTGCCAAATAACTTCAAGAAAATAGCTTGTGTTGTTGTAGTGTGTGTAATTGCCAAGGCTTGGACTGTTGTTTGAGTTGTATGTTTGATGAGTGTAGCCAGAAATAAGGACAACAAACTATTTTGCATGAAATAATCTGGTGGTACGTGAAATGTGAAAAAAGAATTTTGAGGTTGTTTTTGGTGCCGGAAGAAGATTTCACCAGCTCCTCCGAGCCCCATCTGCTGTTTAGATCTTTAATTCCGTCTGACATATAATACCTCAATCTCTGTTATTTTTTGGGCTTTTTCTGCCTTTATTTTGACAGGACAGCTAGGTGAGAAAGGGGGGAGAGAGAGAGAGGGGGAAGGCATGCAGGAAATTGTCACAGGTCGGACTTGAACCCTGGACCTCTGCGTCGAGGAATAAACCTCTAAGTATATGTGCGCCTGCTCTACCCACTGATCCAACCCGGCCACATAGCTCAATGTCTTCTCACTCTGCAAATATAGTATATTAATTGTAAAATATGAGACCTCTGGTTTATGTGGAAAACATATGTCTCTTAAAAAAAAACTGTTTGTCGACCAACACTAGCTTCTTTTTGCCACCGCAGAGTGCCTTAAACAGTCAAACTGAAAGTACGTTTTGGAAGTAAAAGCAAACAAATTTAGACTGTCCTTTTTACCAAAAAACATTCAATAAGTTTCAACTTTAGTGTCAGGCATATATAGAGATATATTATTTTTTTTTTGATCAGTAACCGATAAATAAACCATTAACAATTTGTGTTACAGATGCTAACGGAACAGAGGCTAGCTAGGAAGCAGGCTAGCTAGCAAGACATTTCGCTAGCCAAATGTAAAACCCAAAAATGGTGGCTAATGTCTGCCTTGCTTACAGACGGCTCTGCAGCAGTTCATGTTGGCATGCACTTTGTCATTTCATGCAGACGATTATTTAACTATTTAGCAAATAACACGCTCACAAATAAAAGAATAGAAGCAAAAGAAAATATAGACTGATGCTTTTCCCTGGCAAGACATTTAGAAACCCGTCTAATCATCTTTTTGGGGGAAAATGTTTAGATTTTCACAGAAATAGTTGTAAACATTCTGAAACATTTAATTCATGAACAATTGACTCGCAGCATACTGGATTGTGAATCATTGCAGGGTTTCCCCCCCAAAAACGTTGTAAGGCCCGGTGGCGTCGAGGGCCCGGCTGGAGGCGCTCACAGACTGATGGCAGCGTTAATGTGGAGCCCCGTGTGAGGACAGAATCAGAATCGCGAAATTGAGAATTCAGCCCTTGTGTTGCAAAAGTTGCGTGG
This sequence comes from Perca flavescens, assembly GCF_004354835.1. Lineage (NCBI taxonomy): Eukaryota > Metazoa > Chordata > Actinopteri > Perciformes > Percidae > Perca > Perca flavescens. The sequence continues at coordinate 4,048,663 of NC_041353.1, forward strand.
TCGATGGTCATGGCTATCTGAGTCAAAGTTTAAAATAGAAACTTTTTTTCAAGGTTTTGGTCGTCTCCTTCGACACTTTTGTTGCTTTCCCCAACGTTTTTGAAACTTTTCCCAATGTTTTTGAAGCTTTTTTCAACGCTATTTTATCAACCATTTTCTTCAAATACTATAAAATTTAAATAAAACACCCACAATCAATAAAAGTAGAGAACTGATCATTTATTTCACTTGTAAAGAGCTTTGTGTGAAACCATCCACGTTATTTCTTTTTGACAATTTGGTTGAACGAACACCAAAATTTCTGCTATAGAAACTTTTTGAAAATGCATTGGTGCTGGAGAAGCACAAATCCTTTAAGAAGTTTTGGTTTAAAGGTGCCCTGCCACACAAAACCGTTTTTACTTGCATTTTTTGAAATCTGTGAGGTCCATATGTGTTTGTGTTATGTGGTGAATGTGAAAATGAACTGCTACCTCCTCTGTCAGCTCGAGCCACTGAAAAGAAATAAGAGGAGAAATCAGACCAATTACAAAAGCTGGTCAGTCTGACATCATGCTGCCTGAGCTCATTACTATTCATGAGCTCGCCCAGTTGCGGTGGGTAAAGGATGCTGATAGCCAGGCTCTCATTGGCTAGCTGTTAGCCAATCGGAGTCAAGCAGCTTAGCTCGTTGAATATTAATGAGAACTGGCACAAATCGAGCCGAGTCTTCCTGCAGACTTTCTATACCATGCTAGAATGGCTTAAACAAGGTAACCAAGGCATTTTTTCCACAAAAAATGTTAGTCCATGGTTAGAACTTCAGACATTACCACAAAGTAATGAAATATGTGTGGCAGGGCACCTTTAACTAACACCCAGCTATGTTATCTGTATATCCCCAATGCTCCGGAACCGTTTGTTTAAATATGAGAAGGATGTGGCTTGCATATGTGATGTTTAGTTCAGTGTTTTTTTCCGAGGCACAGAGGTAAAGGCAAATGTTGATGTGTAATGACTGGATGAGGGATCAGCACAGGGAACTGAGCCTTCACTATAAGTAGATTTATTTGTCCGCTACTTGAGGATCTGTGTGTTTTAACAATGTAAAATGAAGCGTGTTGTTTCATGAGGCACAAAGTAAACAAAAAGTGTTTTGAGAGGTTTTGAATGTTAAACAGAAAATGGGCCCACTGGTACTGATGTTTTGACCGACATCGTAAGGGTTACATGTGTTTATACCATTGTATAACAGTTTGTACATCGAATACAACTTTCCCATTGTTTATTCTTGTAACATCATTGTAGGAAATAAAATGGTTTTGGATGGACTGGACCAAGTGTAGACTTTTGAAAACCGAAACCGCACTACCAGGAAACAGGAACCCAACTGGTCTTGGAGCCCAAATCGGTGACTGAGGAAGTGGAGAAGTGGGCAGAAAAATCCATATCTAGAAAGTCCAAATATCCAATAAAAGATGTTTATACAAATGGAAAGTTGTCTTCTCTTAATGTTTTGGTGTCGTTTTTCTGTGGTTCCATTTATTTACATTTTATTTCAGCCGGTGTTCATTATTTTTATCCTGTTAAACTTCCAGAGCATGATTCAAATAGAAATAATGTCAGAGCTGAATCATGTTTTCTCAATTGTAAAATAACCGCAGTCTCACTAAACTTTCTAAAAATGATATATAGCAATGTTTCTCAAATGGGGGTAGTGTACACCTAGGGGGACTTTGGAGGACTGCAGGGGGTACGTGACATTTTTTGCAAAATCTTTTTCAGTTCCAAAGCTGTAGTTACTCCCAAGTTTGTTGCTTTTTTAAGTTTGTCACCTTTTTTGAAGGTTTTGTTGTTTGTTTTGACCTATTCTTGCCTTTCTTTCTTCCTTACTTTTTTCGACTGTCTTTTTTTCCTGAAAGTTTTTGTCTCTTTTTTTTTTCTGCTTTTTTTTCTGCTTTTTTCAAAGTTTATGTCACTTTTTTTCATTGTCACTTTTGTCGCCCTAGTGTTGCCTTCCTTCTTTCTACTAAGTTTTTATTACTATTTTCGACCTAATCTTGCCTTACTTCCTTCTTTCTACGGTCTTTTTCCAAGGTTTTGTCTTTTTTTTTAAGTTTTTGTCGCCTTTTTTCATCAGCATTTAAATGTTTTTTCAGTTACAAGGCTGTTGTTTAGTACATCTATCCATCACTGTGTTGTTCCTCTTTGTATAGACTTTTTTTTTTTTCTACCACAAATTATTTACGCTGGTTAGGGGGTACATGGCTTAAAAAACCTGTTCAAAGGGGGAACAAAAAGTTTGAGAACCACTGGTATATAGGGTAAAAAAAACATTTAAAATCAATGAAAAATCACAAATGCAACAATTCTGAACTTAAATCAGTTGGTTCAGTCTTCTAAAAAGAATGAAAACTGAATTTCTGTCTTCCAAATCTACACATAATCAGCGGAGTAGAAATGAATGTTTATGTGAATGACATCTGTGTTGCTGCCCAGTCCCACTGAGAGACCAAAGAGCTCCAGTGGATTCATCAGGTGTCCCTTTTTATTATCCGTGCATTAGAAGAAGTGGCGTCTGGATGTTCCACAGCAGGAAGCTGTGTTTAACCGCCAAACGGCAGTGATGTGTCAGGCAGCCCGAGGCGAGGACACCCAGCATCCACAGAGTGGGATTCCCAGAGGAGCCTCCTGTTTATCATTCAGAGGAGATGTGATGCTCACACAGCAAACTGCTGACAGCTTCAGCTCAACACTGGAGTCCAGCTCCCAGCTGGACCTAATGGCTGCTGGGAATGATTTCAGCTGATAAAACACACAACTAACACTGATCTAGTTTCTTTTTCTACAGAATCTTCATCCTGACGTGGACAAACATGAAGACATTTCACCAAAAACCTCTTTGTGCAGTTTGGTAAGTATTACATTTATTTCTGTTTTTATTTTTACCGCATGCTTTGACTTTAAGTTATGCGTATTAAACGCACAGCACAAACTGCTATTTACAATTAACTGTATTTAAATGTGATAAGCATTAGTTTTTACTCCAGTAAATCATGACAATGACCATACTTTTTAAATCTGATATCACATTCTGTAGAGGTAAATATATGACAACACTGCCTCTCTGTGGTCTTCATGAAGAACTGCATCAAAGTCAACATAACAGAAAGTGTTCTGGATCGATAAAGTGGCCGTTAAGACAAATATCAGAGAAGCCGATCAAATTAAAAATTAACAAGATGGAGGAATGTGTATTTTGAAAGGGACAGGTGCTCTAAGAACAACCGGAAGTCAGTTGGTGTAGTTTGACCGCTGATTTGGCCGCTCAATCAACACGGCCCCGGCAGCTACTGGTCGGCTTCTGCACTGGATGGAGACAATTATGGTATTTATCGGACTCATAATTCAGTCTACATACACGATACGCATATTTTTAGATTCAGTGTGACTTCCACTTCCCCAGGATATCACTATCTCTGATGTCCTAGCGAATAAACATCCGTAAATCCAAAGAAAGCCAAAGAATAAAGGCCCTTCAGAACTTGCCTGAGAATCATCGCATTTTTAAGTTCTCTTCAGTATCAAAGTAACCCAGTGGTAGTTGTCTGTACAGTTATGGCTACATTGTAAACAGGAACTCCTATTAGCTAATTCGGTATACTTTTAATAGTGCTAATTAGCCCAAATGTAAACAAATACAGGCTATAAACAAAGTCTGTTATCAACCAATCACAGACCAGAATTTTGTAGTTTTTATATAGTTCCAAAATGTGAATTGTACAAGCGGTTTTACTGTTTTAATATTAATTTAAATAGCCCCACATGATGTTTTGAAAGTTTACATTTTATGTCAGCAGTGTGTAGAGATCTATATACAGAAAAGAGCAGTACAGGGACATCATTAATGTTCCTCAAAATGTGCAGGTTGAAGACATTTAGAAAGTGTTTAATAACTGATATCAGTGTATAATCTTACTTTATTTTTCCTAACAGCAAATGGGGAAAAAGTGTCTCCAGGAAGATCCTCCAGGAAATTGCTTTTGAACGACAGCTTTTCTGAGTAAGTACTTTACATCAGTACATTAACTCAAGTACTTTACACAAGTACAAATTTGAGTATAGGTGTTTTTTACTGTAGTATTTTCACTTTATGCCACTTCATACTTTGGTGGTGGTTTGGATTAGGGCTACGACCATAGACTGTATATTATTTAGTCTTAAAAAATGATCGACAAAAAATGTCGATCAGTGTTCCCCGAAGTCCAAGATGACGTAGCACTGGATGGACTACTGATACTTTCTACTCTGTATATACTGGTAAGACTTTTAATTCATCTGATTTATATCCAAAACTACGGCTGAATGATTTGGGGGGAAAAAATCGTAATCTAAAAGCGATATTTCTGCCAGATATTGAGATTAGAAAAAAGCTGAATAAAAATTAGGAAAGCTGAATATATCTTTAAATTGGGTCACTTATGTAGTAGAAATGTGAAAAAAAAATTGAAATTGGTTCCTTCAAGGCCAAGATATGACAGAAAATGTGTTTTTGGCTCATATGGATGAAAGACACCAAATCCCAGAATGCACTTGCTTTGCTGCTGTATGAGGCCACTCCCAAGCCACGCCTGCCCTTTACAGACAGACAGTGAGACGATCAACTCAACAAGTGTGTTTTATTGTCATTTCAACCATATACATGAAAAAACGTTTCACCGTGTCTCAAGTGGTGTTACACATTTAAAACATGCTTTTTTTGGCCACAGCTGATACATTATCCGCACTTCTTTCAGCGGATTGATTGATAGCTCCAGAGTAAACAGAACTGTGTCCATGGCAACGCTCTGCTATGCATGGCAACGGTGTGTTATCCTTAGCAGCGGTCTGTTGTCAAGAAATAACAGACCGGATTCTACATTATAATTCAACCAAGCCATGTAATAAAAGAAGGCTAACACATAGCTACTAGCATTAGCTCTTGGTGGGCTGTGGTATAAACATTGAGTATAAACACAGCCGTACATTTGCGTGGGATGTAGCTAGAATTGTCGGCATTTTACAGTCACAGACTCCACCAGCAGTTAGCAGTTAGTTGGATACAAATCACCCCATTTCTGCAACAGGCAGTCCGGGGTAACACAGCCCACCTCCACTAGTAGTCTTACCCGGTGACAGCAGGCTGGATTCTCCACAGCAATATTTCCACAACAACGAAAACACAGCAGAGCCGTCTCTGAACTCGCGTTGGGAGTTTCGTTGAAGTTGGATGTAGCTAGTCCAGTTTGTTTAATGAGGGGACATTTGCAAGCAGGATTGTTGAACAGGTGGCCGGCTAGCGTTAGCTTTCCACCGGCACACTCGTTCAACGCTCCCCGCTGATGAGGTCACTTTACCGGCCAGAGGAATCGAGCACCACCGCTGGTCTCCGTGCAGGCAAAGCTCGCGTAGTGTGTCGAGTATTGCGTCCGTAATAAAGTGTCCTGCATATTCTCCGATGTGTTCCAATGTATCCCGGTGGTACACGTGTGTGGTAGTTTGAATGCACATAATTGTTGTTCTAAAATTTCCAAGACTGTATGGCTGCAGCCTGGAGCGTCCCATATCATGCCGTCTCGTCTACTTTTCAAAATAAAAGCTCGCGTCCCAAAATTTCCGTCGGGATGAACAGTTTCTGCTCCTGCTGAGAAGCTAAGCGATGATTCAAGATGTCTGACACTCGTTTTTTCCTCGGCAATCTCCGGAAAAAGCCGACAGTCCAACCCCCTTTGGGCTATGCGGAAGTGGCTCCTAAATACCATTGACATATTCTAAATACTTATATACTGTCTATGCTAAATACAGGCTGTAGTCTTTTGCCTCTGGGCAAAAAAGCCTCAGATGACGCAAAAAAATCATCATTTTGCGTCATCTGAGGTTTTTTTTTCCAGACCCTCAATACAGAGATCTCCCCTCTCAGGGGGACATGAGGGAGGGAAGAATAAAAAAATATATATATATATACACTACCAGGTTTCTACTGATACAAAGCTTAATGCTAATCGGTGAAGTTTCCCTTTAAGTGGCAAAACCATTTTACTTTGAACTTTAAACTCTAACGTTCTCTGGCTTGCACATAGATTCATGATGACTGAATGGAATGCTGCAGATAACTTGCTTAACTTAACATTTTAACCTCTGAACTAAACAGATGCCCTGGCCTGTATTTGACTCGTCAGGCTCATCTTCAGTCACAATTCTGATTGCATCATGGGCCCATTTGTAGCATTTTACACATTTTACCCAGTTCTCTGTTGGACGACTGTTTGTTTGAAAATGGCTCCACACAGACAAAGCAGAAGGACTCTTCATCATCTGATGATGACTCTTGTATCATTTTTCTTCTTTTAGATGCCTTGTTCTTCGTAGGTCCAGATTTTGACCCCCCACCCCAAACCGGAACATTATGTGCATGTAAACATAGTCACTGATTCTTCTGTAATAACCATCTCATATTGTCATACATGATATTCTCTGTCCAAATAAATAACAAGCTCATGAAGAAGTTAAACTTTTATTTAGTTCACAGAAAAACCTAAACAGAAAATATTAATCTCACATTCATCTTATTATTGAAAGAGCTCATTGAAAAAGTCTGTTTAAATATATATACTGTATTTATATACATATATATATATATATATATATATATATATATATATGTATACTTCCATCTTAAAGCAACCCTAGAGGACTTTTCCTGCTTCGGTCCCCCTACAGGTGGTCTCGTTGGAACTAAAGCTCGCGTAGCAAACAAATAATTTAGATGTTGGGCAACACTTCAGAATGAAAAATAATTTAAAGAAAAATAAAGAGACTAAGAGAGAAATAACTGAACATGTGCCGATGGACAGAAGCACAGAAGTGAAACTGAACTCTTAATAAGGTTATTATCCAAAGTCACTCTGGTGTTACTGTGACGTGTATGGAATTAATATTCAACTCAAGTCTCACCAGAGACAAAGAGTCCTACATGTATCGGCTGTATGGTGAGGACAGACGGGGTGTCTCAGCTGAGGTAGGTGAGGACGACTGACTGGATGGGCAGCCTGCAGACCGGACACAGCTTGTTCCTCTTCTTCAGCTTCCTGGCGCAGACGTAGCAGCACATCAGGTGTCCTGTTCGCCCGTGGACGATGCAGCCGTTCTTCGGCCGGGACTGACAGATGAGACAGGGGTCCAGGCACGAGTCCGGCAGCCGCCACTCGGCCGACACGCTGCGCTCCAGCTCGGGGGCGGCGGGGGGAGGAGGTGGAGGACTGGTGGGGGAAAACGGTAGAAGCTCCTGGGAGTCGATGGAGGAGGAGGAGGAGGGCTGGGAGTCAGGAGCCCAGGGCTTCTGCTGCGAGGAGGACGACGAAGGCTGTGAGGACGCCAGGGGATCCTGGGAGTTGGGTGCAGAGGAGGCGGAGTCAGACAGGCACTGCGACAGGAGAGGAGTCTTCGCTCTTTTCCCATCTGGAACGTCGACTCCTTCGTTGTCCTCGACATCAGAACCTTCAGGTGACACATCAATCAATCAATCAATCAATTATCAATAGTTTGTGCAGAAGAAAAGTGTTAGTAGCAAAGACAGTGAGGCAAAATAGACTTGCTAAATCTTCTGGGTCAATGGGATTTCTCTAAGCATCTCAAAGGATGTTCCATCATTTATCCTTGGAGTCAATTTGACCCCATTCAATGTTTAACATCTCTAAAAAAGTGCTTGACATTTTTTTTGCTTCATATTGAATGACTTTTCCTAATTTAATGGGGACAACTGGGTAAACATCAAATCAACATGATGATATATTTTCAATGTCCTGTATGCATTTTGTACGCATCGGTGTTCCTTGGAGTCAATTTAACAACATTTTCCAGTTGCCAGTTTAGGCTATCAATGTCAAAATTTGGTAAAAGATTTTTAATTACCAACATTTTCTGGAGGTTTCAAATCCTGGGGTCAAATTGACCCCAAGGAACACAGATGTTAGTAAATTTGAGGATAACAGGAGGGTTAAGACATTTTATGGCCTTAAATTCTAAAAAATACCTTTAAAGACTTTGTCAAATATCAATTCTTGTATCATTCTAATATTTTGTAGCACTAGGTGTGTACAGTTTTCACATATTGTTTGTGTGTCCCCACCACCCCCTACCTGGAGCTTCTTTGGCTGTTGATAGGTCGGTTGGCTTTCGGGGTAGGACTTTTGGACTGGAGGAGGCCGACACTTCCGACAGCCAATCCTGGCGCAGCGCCCAGCAGCTTCCACAGTTTCTGGGGAGAGGTGGGTTCAACTCGTCACACTTGGCACAGCGCCAGTAGTCCTGAGAGAGGAACAGACCCACACACAGTTAGACCTGCAGTATACAAGAGTGTGTGAGTGTGTTTTATAATTTGTGTAGACTCACAGCTTCAGTGATCTCTGTGTCTTCATCAAAGGAGTCCTCATCGTCTGCCTCAAATATGGTGACCTCGTATACCTAGATAGACAGACAGGTATTACTTTTACTGTTGGTTTTGGTCTTTGCTGACAATGAAAAGACACAGCACGTCACCAGACTTCTTCTTTAGGGATTCCGAGGTTTGTTTACCTGGTCATCTGCAGACAGAGAGGCATCGTCTTCGTTGTAGTCGTCGGAGTCGATGGACTCGACCTCAAATTCGACGCTGAAGTTGTCGCTGTCAGAGTCAGCGACCGTGACCTCTGACCTCACAGACTAGACACACACACACACACACACACACACACACACACACACACACACACACACACACACACACACACACACACACACACACACACTCCGTGTTATAAACCGATACAACAATTCTACATCAACAAAATAGGGCTGCAACTAACGATTGTTTTCATTGTCATTTCTCAATTAATTGATTAGATGTTTGGGTTAGAAAATGTCAGAAAATTGTAAAAAAAAAAAAAAGTGGAACAGTGTTCCCTAAAGCCCAAGAGGACGTCCTGAAATGTCTTGTTTTTGGTCCACAACTCAAAGACATTCAGTTTACTGTCACAGAGGAGAGAAGACACTAGAACATATTCACATTTAACAAGCTGGAATTGTTTTTGACAAATTACTCAAAGCGATCAAACTATCAAAATAATTGCCAATTAATTTAATAGTTGACAACTAATCAATTCATCTTTTAATCTTTGCTCTCTGTGTCTGTGTGAAATACTCACAGTGCTGTGCGAGTCGGATGATTGGCTGCTGTGTCTGTCCCGTACACTTTCCAGTCCACCAATCACACACCACGACAGACTGTCATCAAAGGTCAGGGAGTAACTGTCAGACCTTCTCCTCTTCCTCCCTCCCTCTTCGTCCTCCGACTCATCTTCGTCCCCCTCTAGACTGTGGGAGGGCCCTGAGGAGAGATCGGGTGGGAGGAGCTTAGCATCGCAGCTTTAGTTTGTGAACTATAATGTGTTGGCGCCACCTCAGAGGAGACACTCACCTGGGTCACTGCTCCTGCAGCTGCTCCTCCTCCTCCTCCTCCGCCTTCCCCTCCTGTCTGGCGATGAAGAGTGACTTTCTGAATCCACCTCCTCAAAGCACAGACAAAAATTCAGTCTCCCATTTTGTAGTCATCCTTTAAAATATTGTTTTTAACTCAATAAAACAAACATTGTAGAAACATGTCTTTCTTGTACACCAGACTCCTTGTGTTGACTCTGGGTCAAATTGACCCGTTTTCAATTTTTGTATTATATCATAAAATGTCGGACGTAGAAATAAGCGCTGAAAATGTGTCGAAGAAAAATTTTACAATTTAAAGCGTTGGAAAAAGCAAAAACTGTGAAAAAAAAGGCGTCAAAAACGTTGGAAAATGTTTTGCCTTTATTTTATTATTATTATTATTATTATTAGCAGTGCAAGACAAAATTACTTACTAGAATTCCTGCAGTTGGCTGCTGTTATCAACTTCCCAGCATTATTTATTAGTTTTTGTCAAATACTACAAGTATGTCTTCTCAGCCCCCAAAATACTTTTTTTAACCTGCAACACACCGTCAAAAGTTCCCAGCTGTATTATGAGTGTCTTACCTCTGTCCCTCCGTCTGTCTGACTGTCACTGTGTGCTTCACTCAAGCTTGGCGGTGAATCTAAGGAAGAGCAAGAAGACACGTTTAGTTTTGTCTGAGCAGCAGGCCAAGGATAAGGAGATGAAAAAAAGAGAAGAAAGGGGAAGCTAAGACGACAGTGAAAGATATGTGAGGAGGAGGTGCATCGAGGAGCACAAGGCAAAGGAAATGAGGAAATTCTTCTCAACTGTTCACCATCACCAGGTTGAAAAAAAATAAATACAAAAGAAATTGGGGAGAAACAGGATGAGGAGCTGAAAAAAAGGCAGAGGAAAAGAGAGAAGTCCTGAATCCAAATGTCCACCCTTCCAACTTCTGACACATGTACAGCGACGTGTTCACCATGACGTCAAGTTTGCGAGGGTGGCTGGGCCGCGTGGGGACGAAATAATGATGTGACAAAGGACTCGTTTCCATGCATATTAAGTCGCTAAGTCTGCAGTTTTCATTATATTCAATAAGGGTGTGACGAGATCTCGTTTTACGAGATCTCGCGAGATTAAAACGTGACGAGATTTCTCGTCGAGGTGAAAAGTTGTCTCGTGAGGCGATGTGATGTCAGCGTGATGGAGCGTGAAATTACTATTGAAGATCCCCCTGCCACTTTTAAATCATTTGTGTGGCAACATTTTGTTTTCCTGCGGAAATAATAAACGGCGAAAGAGTGACAGACAAGACGAACACAATATGTAAACATTGTAAGAAAAAATGCCGATATACATGGCTAACACGAGCACTACGCTTAAAAAAAAAACACTTACAGCACCACCACAGCTCTCTACTAACTACAGCACCCGCGACGAAAACATTAAAAGGGCAAACAACTCTAAAAGCCTTTGCATCTCTGCCACCGGTAAGTGCAAGAGCCACGGCAATAACGAGGGACATAGGCGTTTTCATTGCAGCTGATATGAGGCCATTTTCTGTGGTGGAAAATGTTGGATTTCGCGACTCCTCCACACACTGGAAACGAGGTACGTCATCCCATCACTTGTGGCGCATTTAACTTGCACTGTAGTCCCAAACCTCTACAAAGAAGCCAAGGTCAGTTGAATAAAAAAACTATTTTCCATTCATATATTTCATCATTGAGGATTTCTTTACATTTTTTTTTTTAAATCTCGTCTCGTCTCGTTCTCGTGAACCCAATCTCGTGATGTGTCTCGTCTCGTGGAGTAAGTGTCTCGTCACACCCCTAATATTCAACTATTATTAATTTATTGTTTAACGTATTGAGACAAAGAGCTCCACAGTTGGCTCGCAATCTATTCTCTGGTCTATTTTCTCTGCGAAGCGCGAGTGAATCTGGCAAGAGAACCCAAATCTGACTCCTGCTACTCTGTGACACTTTCACAGGGCTGCTGGTAAGCAAAACTGAACTAAACTGGTTCTCTTTCAATAAAATAAAAAGCAAAATGACGGTGAAGGTGGTGGGCAAGAAACGTAATCAGTGTACGCCCGACTACCACGGCAAGCCTAGCCTATGTGGACGTTTGGATCCAGCCAGAGAGAGAGGAGAGCAGTCCTACCTTGGTTCTTCACAGCCACCAGGTTCTTGGTGATCATAGCAAACAGAACTCTGAAACAGAAAAATACTTTAGTTACCTCACTGGCAAAGCCCGCATCACACCAAATATATTTTATACTATACTGTTTTAATATGTAAAACTTTAAGTATACTGTAATTATCTGTGTACTGCTTGCCTTGTACTTTTGAGGTGAACTGCTCTTGTGTGTGTGTGTGTGTATATATATATATATATATATATATATATATATATATATATATATATATATATATATATATATATATATATATATCTGTACTTATTTTTGTCTTTGTGATGCAGAAAGACCTGAATTTACCCTCTGGGGATCATTAAAAAGGTTAATCTTATAAAAAAAAAATGTATGTGTAAAGTATAAAATACAATGCTTTACATTACTGACAGAAACGTCCCTTTATTTCAGAGCTGAACAAAACAAACTGTGACGATGAATCTAAATAACCTGATTAATCTCACCCTGGCTCTTTAACAGAGAAGCTGTCGACTCCCAGCACCCGCCCCAGTGCATCCTGGGAGCAGTGGACGATGTGCTGCTGCTTCTGGTCATACAGCTGCTTCTGGATGATGTACTGGCCCAGGTAGAACATCACCTGCGAGAAAGACAATAACCGATGCATCATGGGAGACATGCAAACACCAGACAGCATGGAGAACAGCTAATCAGCTCCTGACACACCTCCATCATGCTACACGATTTAAAGCCGAATGAAGCATTTAAAAAAAAAAAAAAAAAAAAAAAAAAAAGGTAGAGGGAACTTGATTTACAGTAGACGTATTTGTTCCATGATTCTATTTATAAATGGTCAATTTTACTAGACAGACAGACATGTTTTGTCAGAAATCATGAGTCTATAGAGACATTTTCCCTAGTTGTATTTTGTTAAACATGAAGAAGCTGTGGACACTGTACCTCCTTCATGGTGAAAACATCTTTAGCGGCTCCTGCGTGTTGCAGCAAAGAGTGGAACTCTGCCTTTGGTCTGACCTAAACCCACACAGACGGGCAAAAGTTAAGTCCCGCGCTAAAGTCAGTGAAGAGTTAAGTAATAGTTGAGTTAAGTTAGTAACTAGTTGCTCTCACCAGTTTGTTGTCGTCAGCAGCGTCCATGTTGAGCTCCCTGTCAGCAGACATCGTGAAGCTGATGGTTCCTGCACACAAACAGCTTATTAGTGACTGACGAGCAGTAGAAAATTCATGAATGGATTAACTAATGAGCAGCGGTGGAATGTAACTAAGTACATTTACTCAAGTACTATACTTACGTCTTTTTTTTTTTTCTTTCATGCCACTTTCTACTTCTACTCCCCTACATCTCAGAGAGAAATATTGTACTTTTTACACTTACTACATTCATCTGACAGATTTAGTTACTTTACAAGTTAAGATTTTTACACACAAAACACATGTAGTTTATAAAATACAATGTTTTATTATAAATTAAACTAGCCAACAATATAACGGCCTACAAGTACAGGTGAAATGATTAGACCATTAAACACATTAAATTGTTCTGATTGAGGATATTTCTACATTGAGTACTTTTAATACTTTGATACTTACATACTTTAACTGAAGTAACATTTTCATGCAGGACTTTTACTTGTACCCGAGTATATTAACAGTGTGGTATTAGTACTTTTGTAATTAATTAGTAATCTGAATACTTCTTCCCAGCTACTGTAGCTAGCAGTAGGGACAGTGTCTGATAACGCCTCCTGCAGCACAATCCACTCATAACAACCCCACTTCTAGTTTATTTTAAGAGTGCGACGTCTCCCGACAGCCCGCAATCGGATACAAAAAAGGAGAAAATACACTTTTTATAAAACGTAATGATTCTTTCTGAGGCTTTTTTGGTTCTTGAGGAAACTGAATTTAATGTTAGCAAATGTCAGATAGACGTGTGACCAGTGAGTGTGCGTAACTGACATTGAGTTAGTTTGCGGTCTTTTAGCATGACAGATTAACATTTTTCACAGAGCAATTTCAGGCGATTTTTAACCCCGATGTTTGAAACTTGGTGGCATTTACATTAGGGGTGTTAATCACACATTTGATCATGATACGATATATCAATTCTTTGGACGATACAATATTTACTGATACCACATAGTCTGCCACGATACCATTTGGATTTGATTCAATTCAGGGCCCTGCCACCAATAACAGACGATACATAAGACCATTTAACACAGTTACATTTATACAGATTTACAAAAAGCAACTTAAATATGATTTCACAATGTCATTACTGAGCTCTTCCAGACATTTAAATAAAAAAAACTTACTATTTTTAATAAAAAAGAATATGAAGTGGGAATTTCAAAATAAAGGCGCATCTTTAAGATGACGATATGTATCGCTATTCTCACTTTGTTTTAATAATATTGAATTGTTGATGATTGAACCGATATATCTATCCAGATCGATGTATCATTACATACACAATTACAATTTTTGTCCACCTTGACTGTTTTATGAATCAAATGCCTTTATTTGGGAGTATTTTGCCCTTTGCCCTCGATTATTTCCGACACAAATGATTGAAAAGTTAAGGGCAATGAACTGTGCACCACTACCACGCATGACCCCTGAAAAAACTCTCCCACTTGTGTAAAACATTTGGGATTACTAATTTACAACAGAAATGTGTAAAACAATAAGTTATCAGGGAAACGTTAAAAGGAGTTTTGCCAATTATCAATCAGTCTTACTAGTATAGCTATGCATCATGTACACAGTGGTTTTGGACAGAGTTGCAAAGATTAATCAATTTGTTGTCACCTATTAAATTAATCGCCAGCTATTTTAATAATTGATTAATCGGTTTGAGTCATTTTCTAGGAAAATAAATCTCTGATGTCGGCTTATTAAAGGTGAATATTTTTCTAGTTTCTTCTCTCTTCTGACAGTAAACTGAATATCTTTGAGTTGTGGACAAACAAGACATTTGAGGATGTTAGCTTGGGCTTTTGGGAAACACTGATCCACATTTATCACCATTTTCTGACATAATATAGACCAAACAACTAATAGATTAATTAAATAATAATCAACAGATTAATCAACTATGAAAACACTCATTAGTTGCATCCCTAGTTTTGGATATAAATCAGATTAAAAGTCTTACCAGTATATACAGAGTAGAACGTATCAGCAGTCCATCCTGTGCAAAGTAAAAATAAAGTGCAGTCAGAGTGGAGCAGAGCGGCAGCTTCTTATAGACCTGCTCAGACATGTCAGGACTAGACCAGACTACATGGACTGGCCTAGCCTAGCCGGTCCTATCAGGGCCAAACAGTGCCAGTCAGAGCTGAGTCAGCTGCAGTGGGTTGTATGTTCATGTTTAAACTGATAGTAACAGCTGATTTAATCACGCAGCTCTGTGTAGAGACATGCCGGGACTAGTCCAGGATGACTCATCTCTGTCAAAATGTAGGTAACCACGCTAACCAGTGGTAACCAGGGCCAACAGGGCTAAACCATGAATGTGACACTGGCCTGATCTGGGTACACTTCCTTAGCAGGACTGTCCTCGGGCTTTAAGGAAAACGGGGAAGTGGATAAAAATCCTATCTGGCATAATATTCCCACATATATTTGGGCTGCCTATAAAATTACATTCATCCCACCCAAAAGTAGGGCTGGGCGATATATCGATATTATATCGATATTATATCGATATCGTGATATGAGACTAGATATCGTCTTAGATTTTGGATATTGTAATATCGTGATATGACATAAGTGTCTTTTCCTGGTTTTAAAGGCTGCATTACAGTGAAGTAATGGACTTTTCTGAACTTACCAGACTGTTCTATTATTAATGATTATTTATCTAAAATTTATCTGTGAAGATATTTTGCGAGAGCACCAGCTGTCAACTCTAGAATATATCGCCGCAATATCGATAGAGGTATTTGGTCAAGAATATCATGATATCTGATTTTCTCTATATCGCCCAGCCCGATATTAGAAAATATGGGATGTAGAAATAAGCGCTGAAAATGTGTAGAAGAAAAATGTAACAATTTAAAACGTTGGAAAAAACTAAAACAAACCTTATGGAGGTTTGATTTCAAAAAAGGTACTCCTGTTGTTATACAGTATTTACGTTTACATTTGATTGTTATTTGAACAGCTGAGCATTGAACCAGGTGAAGAAACCTGTTTATTATTTATTCATTTGATTTTGCAACTGTTCACTGAAATAGCCGGTTTCTATGAAACTACTTGTGACATGTCATATTTGGCTTTGACTGAACATTTGCTCTCACTTTGCGGAAAAAATATCGGGATATATATCGTATATCGATATTCAGCCAAAATATATCGGGATATGACTTTTGGTCCATATCGCCCAGCCCTACCCAAAAGCATCTTAAATATGTTTTAAATTAGGGCTGCAACTAACGATTATTTTCATAGTCGATTAATCTGTTGATTTTTTTCAGGCCTTTAACTGTATAGGACAGTTTAGACATGAAAGGGGAGAGAGACGGAGAATGACATGCAGCAAAGGGCCGCAGGTCGCAGTCGAACCTGCAGCCGCTGCGTCAAGGAGTAAACCTCCATATATGGACGCCCGCTCTACCAGGTGATCTAACCAGGCGCCCTATCTGTTGATTTTTTTGATTAGTTGTTTGGTCTCTAAAATGTCAGAAAATTGTGAAAAATGTGTATCAGTTTTCCCAAAAAGCCTGAGATGACGTCCTCAAATGTCTTGTTTTGTCCACAACTCAAATATATTCAGTTTACTGCCACAGAGGAGAGAAGACTACTACACAATATATCGTTTTTTTATCGTCATCGCAATATCAACTGGTGCAATAACCATATCGCTAAAGGTTGCGAAATGTCGCGAAAGACACTCAGAGATTTTTTGTGTCGGTTGATAGAAAATATCAGTAGAAAAATTCACTTTAAAATGTAACTATTATCATACTTTTTTTAGTGCTGACTTTTATATTGAAGTCAATGTTCAATTTTTTCAATAAAAGAAAGTTGGGAATTATTTCCTTTTAATTGTTTTAAAATCAACAAGCAGTTTGTTGTATTTCAGCAGAATACTGAAAGCAGCAGAACTAAGTACACATTAATATCTGTTTATGTATCGTGAGTAATATTGCTATCGAGATATTCAATAGCGCATATTTTCCCCATAGTGACACACACACACACACACACACACACACACACACACACACACACACACACACACACACACACACACACACTTTTTATTTAATAAAATGATTTATATTTGTTGATAGCTGTATATACTACTAACCCTGTATGGATGTGATATTATTATTGACGAATGGCCAGGCTCAGGTTAAACCTTTTCTAAAACAAGAAATACATACCGAGACCAGATATCGGTACCGGCATTTTAGGCAGTTGACGAAGGCATTTACGATACTAGTATCGGTATCAGAACAACACCTACATGACAAGCTTCATTCTAAAACAATAACATAAGATTAAAATGTATTCATGAGTAATAAAAAGAGAAGTTAAAAAAATATATATACACATTAAGGATGTGAAACAATATTTACAGATTGACTTGATATATTTTTAAAATCCAAATTACTAACAAAAATATGAATGAAATCTCTGCATACATATAGAGAGCTGCAAAGATAATCGATTAATCTTTGCAGCTGTGTGTTGCACTGAGGAAAATCTGTGATAGCGCTGTTAAATATCTCGATAACATTACTTGCGATACATAAAGATATTAATGTGTACTTAGTTGTGCTGCTTTCAGTATTCTGCTAAAATACAACAAACTGCTTGTTGATTTTAAAACAATTAAAGTTGTGAACTATTAAAGTAATCGCCAACTATTTTGTTAATTGGTTTGGCTAATATATGAAAACAACTTCTGATTCCAGCTTGTTAAATGTGAATATTGTTCTAGTTTCTTCTCTCCTCTGTGAAGGTAAACTGAATATCTTCGAACAACACATTTGAGGACGTTAGCTTGGGCTTTGGGAAACACTAAATTGACATTTTTAATATAAGATGTGCAAAATTAAGATGGCGGCTAATAGGCACGTTTCCCAAAATGTAAAACCTTTTATTATTTTTTTAAAGAACTAGGCACAACATGCCCAGGCTCAACCCAGCATGAGTCAGCAGCTGAGCAGCTCCCATTACAACACAAACACATGCGGAGAAAATATGCCCGGACATGTCCCGCTCCCGCCCTCCCGTCTTTCTACTATCACTGACAGATCTGATGAAGACAGGCTTAACTCTTTTACCATGTCAGGATCAGGATACAAGAAGTACAATTTCACGTAGCTACATAGCTAAATGGAATATTAATCAGCAGAAACTTTAGTTCAAACGGGACTTAAAAAAAACAGTTAAACTAATTACTTCGCTTTCACAGCCAGTCTGTGGATGCTATGATGTGTGTTTGTCTGCTACTTCAACGTGGTAGCTATCTATTGTACAATGTTAAAGCTAACGTTAGTGATTAGCTAGCTAACTCTTATAACAACACAACGACCACGAGTAACCGTTACAATTCAAAACATTGCATCTGTGCCTGAAAAACATACCGAAACCGGGCAACGTTAACATTACTAACCTCTAGCTACTCTTGTATATTAGCTCGGAGGCTAAAAACAGTCATCAGTTTTAATGAATTGTAAATTACAAAAATGTATAATATTAAAATCACCTCAAATTAAATACCATAGCAGTTGTGTCAGAACAGCTAGCGAAGTTAATAGTTTAACTCACACCATGAAACTTCCCCAGTTGATTAGCTAGCTACTTACATCAAGACGATATGTTATGTTTAAATCTGCAAATACAGCAAATGTAATGCCAACTTTTGGTAAATTTAGGAGTAATCCAAAATTACAGACACTAGCGTTAATCTGAAAGAAGACATGTTATGGTAGCAAAATAGCCCACAATTTCTAAATTGAAAAATGTTTGTCTGCCCTTAAAAAGCTCTGAATTTAAGTTTCTCAAGCCTCATGAAATGTGTTCAAACAGTTTCGTTTTACCGTAAACTCGCTAGCAGACCGCAGCCTCCTCGCGGCTCCTCCGTCCCGCTCTACTCAGCCAAGAAAACACGAGGCTTCGCGGCCTACACTGCTAACCACCTGCTAACTTTCGCTACTGCTAATGTTAACCCTGGCGTAACTGCATTTAAACCTTTATTAATATATTAACCTACCTTGACCGCTACTCTTGATTAAATATCCTTCAACGGCGTTTATCTACCAGTTTACACAGTTGATATACTGTTCAGTTTTCCCTTCAGACCATAGACTCCAGCCAATATAAACATCACTGGTGCTTCAGACACGCACACTTGTTCGTGTGGCGCTCCTACTGGCCAAACACTGATACTGCATCCTTGTATGTCGCCTTCATAGAAATACAATGGATTCATTCTATTTCTATGGTTGCACTATACTGCCATCTTCTGGAGTAAGTTAACTCCAACAGTGTCCAGTAGGTTAGATTTTCTCATCAGTCCGGTTCAGTCCACTTTCACCCGATCTATTAATATATCCTTGCTTTCACAACACTCCAGTATTTTCTTTACTCCTGCTCCTGTTATCCCAAATAGTTTAATTTTTTTCATCATGTCCTTTTCTCTCTGATACGAATTACCTGCAACTAGTTTCTGGTACTAAAATGATCACAAAAACCCGTTGGATGCTTCTCTATAATGTGATGTGTGCCGTTTATGTCGCTTTGTCAAATTGCATTATCTGTTATCTTAGTTCTTAGCCTGTCTAACAGCTGCTGTTACATGAGAATTTCCCCCAGGTATCAATTAGGAAAAATTGTGAAATAAACAAATACATTTTTTTAAACTCAATTAATGTAGTTACAGGAACTCTCTCCCTCTGACAGCCAGTCATTTTTCCTTGCAAAATTTGTCTCAAAATATTACTTTTCACTGTAAAATTATAAATTGGCTAATTCAGTGGCCCTAGTAGTCCGTATTACAAAACGTTTTCTCTAGTTGCTTTTACTGTAGTCTGAGAATTTTTCATACTTTATAGCATCAGTACTTACCCATATCCCAACTGTTAAACAAAAAAGTCTTTGAAGTCTGTTAGCATCTTAAAACAAAAAAACTAATCTTATCATGCAGTTTGATTGAAGGCAGTGAAAGCTCTACAGTACCAGCATTATTAGGAACTGCTTCAAATAAAGTTTACAAAAAACTACTACAGAAAAACGTGGGCTTTTATTTTGCAAAAAAACCGATTAGAACAATACAAAAAGACAACAGTGATTCAAACACTGCTCTGTGTGTGTGTGTGTGTGTGTGTGTGTGTGTGTGTGTGTGTGTGTGTGTGTGTGTGTGTGTGTATTTTCTTTGTGTTCATGTCTGTAACTCATAGCCCAGTGGATCGAGTCCTCGGTCCAAAAGAGCGAGCGACGACTCCCTCAACTTCAGGAGAAACCTTCTCAGCTCCTCTTTAGAGAAAACCTGAATTTGTGAAGAGAAACAAACGGACCACGTTCAACATTATCAATGAAATAAACAAGAACCTCAAAGAACAGGGCCCATATTAATCAAACCGCTAAAAGTAAAACTTCGTAAAGATAAACGTAAAAATCTTTTACTGCAGAACATACAGAAAAAGCATATAGTTTAGAGTGTAGTTAACTCAATGTACAGGATCAATAAAAAAAAAAAAAAAAAAAAAAAATCGCTTTAGTTACCTGGTAGAGGCGGTGCTGGTCAGATGAGATGATGTCAGCGAGTCGCAGCGCCTCCTGGTGTCTGGAGGAGTTCTGCAGCACGCTGAGCAGCAGAAAGGTAAGACGAGGCAGACACAGAGAGCGCAACGCCGCCATCTGGTGCCTGCGCTCTGAATCCGGCTGGGAATCCTGAAAACGCAACCAACCGATCCATTTATCAACCAATTAAACATGCAGGCGATCAATTTCTCACTTCTATAAATAGCCCCGTGGGACCAGAGGAGCAAATCTAGGAACATACACAGGGCCTTTTTTTTTTAGCACCTGGAGACCTAAATTCAGTCCCTGGTTCCTTTTGTCGAAAGTTTCTTAATTCCCTGGAAAATTCCTGCAGTGGAAACGCCTAAAATGTACAGTTCATGTGTCGTAAGCATTTACCTGTCTGTTGTCGATCATCCATCCTCCGTCTACGAACAGCAGCACGTTGTAGATTCTCTCTTTCACATCTTCAGTTAGAACATCCAGACGGCACGACCAGGCAGACAGGGAGGCCTGCGATATACACACACACACACACACACACACACACACACACACACACACACACACACACACACACACACACACACACACACACACACACACACACACACACACACACACACACACACACACACACACACACACACACACACACACACACACACACACACACACACACACACACACCTTTATTCATTGTTGTACTGTTACTTAAGTACAAAAGGAGTACATCTTTCAACACTGGTAACTGGCCACAGACCCCGAATAATATCGAATTATTCATAATTCTAGATGAGCTGTATTGATAAAAAAAAATGCATTAAATGAATATTAGTATTTTTTATTTAAAACTATCTACAGATAGTGTCTGTGTGTGTATACCTGGTACTCCTTTTCTCTCATTTCATTGGCTACTCTCTCTGTGAATTTGGCTTCAGGGGCAGGTGCTGGTTTCTGGGGCGCAGAGCTACTGTGGTTGAACCAGTCAGTGAAGGCCTCATGGGCTTCCTGTGAGACAAATATAAAAAAAAAAAATCCACATTCAGATCGTTAACCTTCAAAACACGTGACATCGCTTAGAGCACCTTTAAAGCAACACAATGTAACTTTTAGCCCTACAGGTTGTCTCATTGGAACAGTCTTGATGCCATTTATAAAATGAAGACAGAGAAAGGGGACAGACCAGGTAGGCTCTGATACACAGGTGTTCTCGGATGGCGTTCTCGTCCTCAGCAGGTAGAGACGAGGTCTGGCCAGCCCCCGACCACTGGCAGTAAATCTCCCTCATTGAATCCTCAGGAACTTTAGAGAACACCGCCTTGGCTGCGTCGTGTTTCTGCACGGCTGTAGAGAGAGACAGACAGAGTCAGGTAGACATGCAGTCAGACAGACGCATCAGGGGTCCTCACTGTCAGTGACGGGAGACTCAAGACACCCCTGATGTATAAATAAATAAATAAATACACAAAAATACAAAGAAAAAATACCCAGAAATTTCCTCATGATGGCGTTGGACTGCTTTAGGGACTCTGCTCGATGGGCGGGGTCAAACAGCAGCCAATCGATGACATCAATCTTTCTTAGGTCCTCCTATCGGAGCACAGCATCACAGTAAGTCCACCCAGCGTACACATGCAAACTAAAAAACTATGTTCCTAATTTTGACACTTGATTTAGTTTTAGTACTTTACTTGTTTGTTTTAGTCGTCAAAAGTTTAAAGACATTTTAATCTAGTTTTCATCAATAAAATCTGAGTGCATTTGCTAATGTATTTGTGATATTTTAGGTCTTCTGAAGCTACAACAGTCACTATCTTTGATGTTGTTCTTTTCTGTTGCAAAGTTGCCCGAAAAGGCATTATTTACCCGTAACACTTTTTATTGTTTACTTTTTTCAATAGAGGAAAAAAGGTTGTCACCATAGTTTTTGTGGAAAAATGTCATTGTTTGTTTTTTACTCTGTACCTTTGTAGTTCCCATCTCCAGCGTCTGGCTGTGGTGTGTAAACTCGGTTTCGTCTCTCTCTCTCACGGTCTCCACCACCAGCTTGGTTATCGCAGCGACATCCAGACCTACACAAACACAACCCAACAGTCAGTCAGTGAGTAAGAACGTTTGTTGTCTTACCCAAATCAGTGTGGACATTTTTCAGTATTTTATTGCCGTGTGGTACGGTAGTCTTTCGATGATCAGCAAGCGTAAGCTAACAAGGCTGGTAAACGTAGCGTCTAAGGTAGTTGGGGTACAGCTAGCTACCACAGCTGCAACATATATACATGATAAACGGGTCAGGGGTACAGCTAACCAAATTTTAAACTGCCCTGATCACCCACTCTGTGAGGAGTTTAATCTGCTCCCCTCAGGTCACCGTTTTAGGCTACCTATGTTAAGAACCAGACGTGCCAGGGATTCTTTTATTCCTGTGGCTATTAGGAACCTAAATTCACTTCATTGACATCTCTTGACATTTTTATACAGTATGTGATTATTTATTTATTCCTTTCCATGTTCATTATGACAGATTTATCTGTGTACTGTCCAATTGGATTCTGTCATTGGTTTTGGGGGAAGGAGTTTGGTTGATGTGTGTCTTGTGTTGTTTTTACAATGTTGTTGGTGTGTGGTGTTGCTTTTATGTGTTTTAGACATCCTGCTAAGCACTACATTTCCTTTACTAAAGGATAAATAAAGTGAAACTTGAACTTGAATATTTTCCATCTCTACCGGCATCAGTGGCGAGCTGCAGGCAGCGGGGGCGGATCTCCGGCTGGTTGACCGTCTCCAAGAAAGCGGCGTACTCAATGGTGGCGACCTCGGCGGGTAACTGGCTAACATAGCTCGCCACGAGTTCGGTCTGCTGATCCCGAACCAGAAGGGAGACGTACGCCTTCAGCACATCCACACACACCTCCTCCTGAGGAAAGCAAGCGAGAAAGAGGAGGAGAGACAAACCGGTAAGCAGACATCACCCTGAATCTGAGTGAACACACCGATTCTGATTCTCAAGATAGAAAAAAAAACAACTTGAGAACGGTGTCAACATTTTTGACGATGGTGCTAGACGAAAAGTTTTTCACCAAAGTAATTACAAGTCATCCTGAGGGGAACATAAATGTCCGTACGAAAATGTCACGGCAACAATCCAATAGTTAAAGTAAAGATATTCCAGTCTGGAACAAAGTGGTGGAACGACCGCCTTTTTTGAAAACGAGATGGTACATCTTTATCCTGATGTAATAACTGTGACCTATTCCTCTACTTTACCTTCAATGCCAAACCGAGAGAGCGGAAAAACAGCAGCAGGTGAGTCATGAAACGCAGCAGGTGGGAGGGGAGGGGCTTAGAGGTTGTCAGCCAATCAGAAAACTCCTCAAACAGACCTGAGAGAGAAGCAGAGAGAGAAAAAAGGTTATGGTTTATGGATAGAAGCAGTCTTTTTGGGGTTATAAGTACATTTTTAAGGCGGAGCAAAAACTGTATTAATAATAATATATTCTTTTTTTTCTTCCTGTGTTGGTTAAAGAGCAGATCTCAAATTAGATTCCTCATCAGGGGTCAGAGGTGTCTTACCGTCTAGGTCTCCCAGGATGACAAACTTCTGGATGACATGGTGATGCTCTTTTGTCTCCTCCAACACCCTCTACACACACACACATGCAGAAAGAGAAAGAAGCTGGTTTTATGTGTGTGTGTTCAGTCCTGTGACTCACTAATCACATTTATTGTGCGAGTTTCACCTTCAACTCTAAGGCCTGAAGTTCCTCAAACACCTTTTCCATCGTCCAACTTAAGAGAGAGAAAGACAGTAAAATCAGAGATACAAGGTGTGTTTGTTACTGCTACTGTATATTTATATGTGTGTGTGTGTCATACTTGGCCTCCAGGTATTCTCGTGGCAGCGTCTCCATTTCCTGGTGGGCCATTCCCGATGACATCAACTCCTTTTCGACCAGCGAGTCAACCATCACTTTGAAGTGCGCCCACACACAGTCCTCCCATGATTCACACACTGCCAAGAGCTGACACACAAAAACACACAAAAACACACACACAGTTAGTGTATACCTACTCTCCTCAGGTGGATTAGCATACAATTAATCTGCAACTATTATTGTTGTTTAATCAAAAACTCAACATTATTTTCTGGTTCCAATGTGAGAAATTCCTGCTTTTCTCAGTTTTATATTTACGCAAACTGAATATCTTTGGGTTTTGGACTGTAGGTCAGACAAAAGAAGACTAGCAGATTTCACCTTGGACTCTCATGTCTTTGTTTATAGACAAAACATTCAAACACCGACCCTAACCCTGCTGACTTCTGGTCCTAAATCTAGTCCAGGATGGACAAATCTGTCCCATCAATAATAACATATACACAAACAGAATCACACACACATGAAGACACAGAAATGCAAACTCGTTATATTACCGGTTTGAGGTTTCCACTCAGGCTGGAGTAGATCGCTCTCTCATATCGGTTTAACTGCTCCTAAAACAGACAAACACACACAGCAAGTTAACGGCGAATTGTTTTGTTCCTTTTGTCACAAAATGTACCCGTGTGCAGATTGTTCTAAAGAAAAAAACACTTCATACATTTAAAACAAACAGTGGTGGTTTTGTGATCATGTCTAAGTATTACAAATAAGTAAATAAACTGCCTTAGCACTGGCCAACAGTCCTGTAATCAATGTTTTATTTGCACACTGTACACAGTATCAGCTTTACTGAATGTAAGAATATTTACAGTTGTGTGTGTGTGTTTTACCTCCTCAGCCAGTCTCCAGCAGCAGGCCTTCCAGATTCCTCTCTGAGGGTTTCCTTCAACAGGCTGCAACTCTATACTCACTGTGGAGAGAGGTGGAAGAGGTAAGTCTTGGTTGGCGACGGGTTAATAGACCTTTTTCACGGCAGACATGTTGACATGTCATAGTAGGAAAAGCACTGGTGTATTCAAAACCATTAATGATGGCTGCATTCCACTTAGGAGAGGCCCTGGTATTAAACCATTACTGATGGCTGCATTCCACTTAGGAGAGGTCCTGGTATTGTGCATGCTGACTCACTGAAATATCTTACTGGGACACTTGATGGAATTGTGCCATCGTTAAAGTTATCAATTTCAGCTGTGCTTTTCCTACTATGACAAGTCAACATGTCTGCTGCTATGAAAAAGGTCCGTAGACACGCTTACAGACTGCGATAAGAAACCTTGTGATCATCACTCAGGTCACATTGGGGTCAGAGATCACCTGAGGTCCTGTTGGGATCGTGGTAGAGTTTCCAGCCCTCCAGAGTCGCTGCTCTCCAGGCCTGACCACAGCGCTTACACAGCCTCTGAGCCTACATAAACACAAACCATGGTTAAACCACAATGACAAAAACAACCAATCACGACCCTTTAAATACAGTATGAACCCTTATCTGTGCCCCCGCCTCCCTCCGCTCTCTACCTCCTCGGTCATCCCCGCTCTGATCAGGCTGAACAGGTTCTTCAGCAGTCGGGCGTCATCCTCTCTGTCCAGGTCAGCCAGGGGGCGCTGTTGCCTGAAAGGAGCGTCCGGGTCCTGAACGAGGAGAACACACACACACACACACACACACACACACACACACACACACACACACACACACACACACACACACACACACACACACACACACACACACACACACACACACACACACACACACACACACACACACACACACACACACACACACACACACACACACACACAGCTCATTTGAGGTGAACTGCGCCTCGCCTGTAATGTAGACGGCAGCGAAGGGATTATGAGCAACAGCAAAGGCAACACACAGAGAGCGGAGGGACAGGATGTCAGGCTTTATCCTGGAAATGTACTTCTGTTTCAGACTTTTGCCCAGGTAACCAGCCTTACCAGCTCAGTGACCAGAGGAACAGTGAAGGTGGTGCCGCTCTTTCTCCTCAGCTTCAGCGAATGGAGTGTGTTCTCCCTAAAAAACACACACACACACACACACATTTTACTTTAGTAGGAACTCACAGATGATCTTAATACACATAACTGTAGACTTGATATTTTTAGAACAGACCAACAGGAACTCACCAGCAGACATTTTTGGCGTAGTATTCTATATTGTCGGAGAAATCTCCAATCTTATCCTTGGCAATGCTCTCCAGCCAATCGACAACCAGCTGAAACACAAAAACAAACTTTATTTAGCAGTTGCCTTGCCTCCAGTTGATGTTATCTCCTGGTCCTGATGCGGAACGATTGTGTTCATCTAATCTTTGGTTTACTGCGAGTGTAGGACAGCTGGAGGAAAAAGCAGCAAGTGCAGCCAGTGTAAATGTACGCACCTGACTCTGACGTATGATGGCATCCCGCTGGAAAAGCTGCTCCACCACGACCTTCTCACTCTCACTGGGAACCTTGACACAGAGACACAAACACATCTTTACAGCGTTCAATTCAGGCTTCAGGTCAGTGTATTGAGGAGGAGTTGTTAAGAGTGTGTGTCTGTATTAAGTTTAGGTGCAACTAAGGATTATTTTCATTGTTGATTATGCTGCTACAGATTTTTTCCTCGATTTAATCGATTAGTTGTTCAGTCTATAAAATTTCAGAAAATTGTGAAAAATGTCGATCAGTGTTTCCCAAAAGCCCAAGATGACGTCCTCAAATGTCTCGTTTTGTTCACGACTCAAAGATATTTAGTTCACTGTCACAGTAGTCTCACTGTGCCAGACCCTCCTCCACAGCGCTGTGGAGGAGGGTCTCGCTAGTCAAGACAGCATTCCGGGATGGGAATAAAACGTGTTCTGGTTTATTGGCATTTCTTCAAACCAATCACAATTGTCATGGGCTGTGCCGGACAGAGCCAAAATAGCCTCGGGAAGGAACTTGTTTTGGTGGAACATGTGTACGTCCAAAAGTTTTTTTAGTCGTACGACAGAAAACTCAGATTGGACAGATAGTCTAGCTAGCTGTCTGGATTCACCCTGCAGAGATCTGAGGAGCTGTTAACCATAGTCCTCCGAAATCGCCAACACAAAGAAAGAGGAAGGTAACAGACAGTCGGCCGAAATAAAGGAATGTCGTGGATATAGACTACTGTCACAGAGGAGAGAAGAAACTAGAAAACATTTCACATTTAAGAAGCTGGAATCTGAGAATTTTTACTTTTTTCATAAAAAATGACTCAAACCAATTAATCGAATAATGAAATAGTTGGCATTTAATTTAATAGTTGACAACTAATCGATTAATAACTAACCCTAATAACCCTGACCCAGGTAAGCAAGATTTTCCAAGAGTGTGTGCCTGTGTTTGAAAGTCTCATGAACTGTCACTCACAACCATGTCTGTCATGAGATCATCTTCCAGCGCCAACTGGACCCGGTCCCTGCAGAAACAGACTGATGATCAGAGACAAGTGGACAGCCAGCCAGACAGGTACAGGTATGATCTGTCAGACAGGTACCTGTACAGTGACGTGATGAGTCTCCAGGTGCAGTTCTCCTGCTGCAGCAGCCAGTGGACTCCTGCTGTCTTACTGTTCTGACCCGCCCTGAGGACCACAGACTGCAGTACGTCCACCTTAATATACGGTGATGGACAGACGGTGAGTGATTAGTAGGGTTGGGTACCGAAACTCGGTGCCAATAGGGAACTGGTGCCGACGTAAACGGTAGTAACGAGACCGAATAAGAACGAAAGTTTCGGTGCCTCATTTTGGTGCCTGACTTTACACTACACCTGACAGCATGTAACGTTAGCCTACCTTTAGCTAGCAGCTGGATTAATCACGGTTAAAATGCTGACAGCTAACGTTAAACAGTGTAAAGTGTGACTGTATTTCACTGTGGAGGACTTCTACAGCGGGATGTAACAGTCTGCTCTGCAGCGCAGCAGCTGCCGTTGTCGCAATTCATAGATATACAGTATGTTTATATGGTCGGAATTAAACAACACAGACGGTGCGTTCACTTGCAGCTGCCGTTGTCGGAATTAAACAACACAGACGGTGCTTTCACTTGCAGCTGCCATTGTCGGAATTAAACAACACAGATTCACTTAAAACTGGTAGCCTCGTGGTGCATTGACAGTAATTGTAAAATACCCTTTTCCCATCTGGGGTTCAACAGCAATTTACTGGTGAAATAAGTTATTGTTATAGTTATTATGAAATCTTTAATTTTGACCATGGCCTTAGCAATAAACAAGTCACTGACTGTTGTTTACTACCCTTATTTTATTTTTTTTTTAACTTTATTGAAAAGTACCGGTTCAGGCACCAGCACCGTTTTAAAAGTATCGATTTAGCACCGGAATCGAAAAAAAAACCAAACGATACCCAACCCTAGTGATTAGTGCTGGTGTACTTTTAAACTCTGGACAGAGCCAGGCTAGCCGTTTCCCCCTGCTTCCAGTCTTTATGCTAAGTTAGGCACGTCTTGCTTCCAGCTTTGTACTTGAAGGAATAGTTCATTTTGGGACATAAACAAGTTAGATGAGAAGGTTGATAGCACTCATGTCTATACGCTAAATATCAAGCTACAGTTATCAGCTGGTTAGCTTAGCAAAAAGACTGGAAACAGGCTCCGTCGAAAGGTAACAAAATCCACCTACCAGCACCTCTGAATCTCACTAATTAACATTAACAGTAAACAGAAATATAATAATACAAAGCCTACCTTCTCCTGGCAAAGTGTCTGGTAATTGTCGAGCAGCTCAAATACCGCGGAGGAAGAGTGCTTCTGGAGCGAGGCGAGGAACTCTGGGAAAAGACTGGCAGCCGCTGAAAAGATTTTTTTTATTTTAAAACGACAGCGTTAACAGGAGTGCTGTGAAAAACTAACACTGCACGGTAACAGAGTGGGCTCGGGAGCGTTTGTTTTCACTCACCGGCCTCGCCAGGGTCGTCCTCCTTTAGTAGGGCTGAGCTAAGGTTGGCGGTGTCGTCTGAGAAGAAGCTGGAGTTATCCATTCCCGAAACAGGGGAGATGTACATGCTGTTGGTCCAATCGCTGTCATCCAAATTCTACACACATAGACATCCTTTTAAAGTTAATCATGGATTTAACTTCTCTCAATTTATGCCACGATTGACAGATTTGTTGTTCTACGAGATTGAGACCCATGCGAGAATCACTCATACGAACAGATTGTTTACAGCAGCTACAGGAGTGATGCTAGAGTGGTCCAGACCTGTCGCACAAATCATGTAAAGCCTTTATCTGAATGATTCTGAAGGAGTTTAAATATGTTAAAAGATAAAAAAAACTATTCCGTTCACCATATTCTTATGATGGGATGCTAATTTACTGAACTGAGGTTCGACAATTGTTTTTTATTTTGAAATTGTTGCCATTTTTTGCACAGTTCAGTAGTCTCTTTCTGACAGTTGCCCCAGTGAGTGTGAGTGTGTGTGTGTGTGTGTGTGTGTGTGTGTGTGTGTGTGTGTGTGTGTGTGTGTGTGTGTGTGTGTGTGTCTCACCATACTGCTGAGGGCGTTTCTGGGTGTGTGAGTGTATCGAGGCGTTCGACCTCCTGGAGCCAAAATTGTGGAAACATCTGGAAACCTGGGAGTTACTGAGAGAGAGAGACATGAGGTGAGAGTGGGGATTTAGTAAAATATGGAGCTCTTTAAGATATTAGAGGATATAATCAATAATCAGGTGTGTGTGTCTGTCCTACCAGCCTGTCTGAACAGTGAAGCAGGAGTGTTCTTCATCAGGGAGCGGGCTGGCGTTGCTGTGGAAACAACTGGGCTGCCACTGCCGCCGGGTGACGGGACTGAGACCAACAGTTAGGAAAAACAACAACGCTGACAGTTCTGACATTATTACTGAATACTGGTAATGTCTTCAAATAATTAGTTTAATTCCAAAAAAAGTGTTGTCTTTTCCTGGTTTTACAGGCTGCATTACAGTAAAGTGTCATTTTCTGAACTTACCAGACTGTTCTAGTTGTTCTGTTATGTGTCTTTACCCACTTAGTCATTATATCCACATTACTGATGATTATTTATCTAAAAATCTCATTGTGAAATTATTTTGTGAAAGCACCAATAGTCAACCCTACAATATCGACAATGATGTATTTGGTCAAAAATATCGTGATCATTTATTTTCTAATTTGATCTCTCTCTCTCTCTCTCTCTCTCTCTCTCTCTCTCTCTCTCTCTCTCTCTCTCTCTCTCTCTCTCTCTCTCTCTCTCTCTCTCTCTCTCTCTCTCTCTCTCTGGATACAGGCCACCTTCTTCCTCCGGCGGGCAGCGACCGTTACCTCCTCATCTCGAACCACCGGAGACAGCAGCTCACTCTGACCCCTGGAAGACAAGACGAGTACTTACGCGTTTGTGTATAAACTACACAACAAATATTACTCCCAAGAGTCCCTGGCACTGATGAATTTTGTCTTCACACACAGCAGTTGTAGAGAAACTTTGCCTAAAGCTAAATTTGACAAAATATGTTTGTTATGCAATTCAGGTGTAACTGAGGATATAGTCTATTTATGTTTTATTGATAATTGAATGAAGATTTAAGGGGGTGAAACTATTTTGGTAAATTCATTTGTAATGAATTGGGTCTGGATGAACAGCTTTAAAAAAAAAAAAAAAAAAACTTTTGTTTGTGTTTCAGGTTTAGGAACCTTTTGTGGCTGATTTTATTTGTCCAGCATGGAACTGAAGAAAACGTTTTTTTTGCTTGCAATGTAAGAAGTCTTACTCGGATCTTTTACTTTGGTAAAGTAGCAGTGTAACTCTGTTACAAGTTAAAGTCCTGCAGTTTAAATTTTACTTAAGTAAACGTACTAAAGTATGAGGATCAAATATATACTTAAAGTGCAAGTGAAAGTACTCATTATGCAGAATTACCCATTTCAGAACAATATACTATATTATATGATTGGATTAATGTGTTAATCACTTTAATGTTGCAGCTGGTAAAGAATAAAGATGTAGCTAATTTTTATTATTTTTTATACTGCTGGGTAATATACATTATAAATCTAATATATCATAATGTATTTGTTGATTACATTTTGTATTTATAACCTGAATCTGCAAAGTAGTTTAAGTTAATTAATAAATGAGTGAAGTAGTGGTATAAAGAAGCATGAAACGGAAATACTCAAGTAAAGTACCTCAAAATTGTACTTGAGTAAATATACTTAGTTACTTTACATCCCAATAGCATCAATAGCTAGTTGATTAACTGTTCATTAACACCTGAAAGTACTCACTGATTGGGACGGTGTAACGTTACCGATTAAAAATAGTTAAATAGTTTGCAGCAGTTTCTGCAGCTAACAACAATAAACAGCTGCTGTTAGTAGTTTGTTCAGTGGCGATAGCATTTCATTTAACCTTTGAGTAATCAATAACAAGCACTAACAGTAGTTAGTTAGCGCAAATACTGACTGAAAAAGACGTCATTAGCATTAGGTTAAACATGTCAACAGAACACAAACCACAAATTAGCCGGTTAGCATCCGCACTGACTATGAACGGCATCGTTAGCCTCCAGCTAGCACAGTAAAGTAACCGCACTAGCCGGCTAAATAACAAGGCAACGGTCCACATACAGAACTAGAAATATGACTACCGGGTGTCAGAGCTGATTAAAGTTTAAAAAGTATGAAATGTAATTTACCAGTCCATGATTGTGGGCTGTCAATTCCCGCTTCACGAGGCTAACGTGAGTCTTCTACTTCTTCTTTCTTTTCTTTTGAATTCCCGGCAGACTGGATGCTGTGCGGCACACTGCTGCCATCCACAGGTCGGTCGGTGTTACTGCATTCTGGACGAAATCCCATAGATGTAAACCTGTACAAATCACACATTATAATAATATACAGTCTACAAATACTAACGGTATGTTACAAGTAAAAATCGTTTGAAAAAGTCATTGAAAATGTTTCTTAAATGAAGGATTATTTTATTTTGGTTCGTAAAAATACAGAAAATAGTGAGAATTGCCCTCGAGACAAAATAAGACACTAAAAAGAGAATATAGGATTCAAATTGCAAAGTTATTAAGATAATTTATAAACATGCAGAGCAATAATAAAAAGAAAATCGAAATGTTCACATCATACAAAACACAGTAAGTCCTAACTGTGATATTTTATTATTTTATTATCTATATTTTCATATATTTTTTCCTGTCTGGATTTAGCTATCACAGTTTTCTTTGTGAGGGAGTCGTCTCTGTTGCTATAGAGATGATCTCTGCTCTGCTTCGCCCTCCAGTCCGCTAGCGGCTGCTAGCGGACTAACGACGTTACACACGGAGGAAACAGGAACACACGGGGCGGTTTGGAACCAGATATCACGGCTGTATTCTGCCGGAGTGCGAGTAAGAAAATCCTCCAGGACAGCAGCGGGGATTCGTCACTTTTAAGGCCGGGACTGGAGCTTCGACTGCCGGGGAGAGACGCTAACTCACGGGGTGGTTGTTTGGCCGGAGCGAGACAGGCAGAGAAAGAGAAGCAGGGGAGACAGATGGAAAGATGGAGACCCCAGGTAAACTTTTCTTATTGCGTGGCAGAATGAGAGAAGGACAGACGGACAGGCAGAGACACCGACAAATAGACGGAGCTATGTTGTGTTCAGACTATCTTAAAACTATTATGCCGTGTTAACCAACAATAACACACACGCCATTTAAGCTTTTAATTTACGGTTTAACTTACATTAACTAGTTCCATTACAGACTCACGCCAAACTTCATTTAAAAAACAGCTATTTTACCGTCAACCGTTACAAACCGCCATAGATATATAACAAACCGCAAAATGAATGTTCCCCCTACCTGTGTTAGTTAGTTTACAGATTGGTAAAACAGTGGTGGCAAGTAATGAAGTACGTTTACTCAAATACTGGACATAAGTATTCCTTTGAGGTACTTGAGAATAATCATTTTATTCTAGGCTACCACCTTATTGTTACTCCACTATATTTTACATGCTATTGTATTACATACAACACAAATGCTGCCAGCAAAATTGCCCACTTCAATGTTAACTTATGATATTGTTGCGTTGTACTTCCATATATTGCTATTAAAGCAGCATTCTTATGCTGTACAATGGTGGAAATGAAGCTAATGCAAACTACTTATATCATATTTTCTAAACTCATCTAATTTGTTAAAGTAACTTTTAACTGTAGCTGTAAATGTAGTGGAGTTAGAAATATTTCCGTCTGAAATGTATTGAGGTAGAAGCATAAAGTACCTCAACTGCGTACTTGAGTACAGAACTTGAGTAGATGTAATTTCCACCTTTGCCACCAGTATATAAAGTAGTTTATCTTAGCTTTACATTCACCAGCTTTAACATAAAAATGCTGCTTCCACAGTAATGCATCGTAAATAATATAAGTATAATATAACACTGCATGCTGGAAGACATGAGTGTACAAACAATAAGAATGCAATACATTACATCTATGTTATTTTGTCTTAGTTAGGAAAGTCTGGTGCCTTTTAGTCTCTTCCACATGGTGGAATGAAGGTATAAGGTGGAAGGTGTACAGTTTATTATTAATTCAATGGTATAGAGACTGAAAAAGTTGGATCGTTGCATCCCTAGTACTTAGTTGTAAATGCAGGACTTTTACTTGTACCAAAGTATTGTATATTGTAGTGTTGTTCCTTTTACTTAAGTACTACCACACATGTGGGTATGTTGAAAACACAGCAGTTTTGAACTATAGCGTTTACATAAAGCCACTGTAAACTAGGGGCTGTGCAATTAATCAAAATTTAATCGTGATTATGATTTCGGCTCCCAATGATAACTAAAACAGAATAATCGAGAAAAACAAATATTTAGCTATTACGTTTTGCGAGTGAACTCTTATTTTCTCTTGGGTTCTGAATGATAAAATAAAGTTTCAATAGGAAAAGTATAAAGGCAAATTTCCCAGTTGTATGTGTTTTTTATACTGTTGATTTATTAAACTTTTTTTCACTGTTTATGTTCAATAATTACAACATCTTTCCAGAAGTCAACGAGTAATCGTGTTAAATTATTGTGATTTCAATATTGACCGAAATAATCGTTATTATATATTTTTTTTTTCCATAATCGAGCGTCCCTACTGTAAAAAAAAAAATGATCATGTTAGAGTTTGAACATAAAGTTTTTTCGACTTTCTAACATTCACTTTCTCTTGTTTTTGCAGTGTGAACAACTATCTCCGCTAAGTTAAACAAACCTCGGCTTGGGTAAGCTAAGCTAGGAGACCTCCAGAACCATGGCTGGGACGCTGTTCAATTTATCATCCAACAGGCGCATCGTCGCCGGCCTGCTGGTCAACCTGCTGTCCTCCATCTGCATTGTTTTTATCAACAAGTGGATCTACGTACACTATGGCTTCCCCAACATGACCTTGACCCTCGTTCACTTTGTGGTCACCTGGCTGGGACTCTACATCTGTAACAAAATGGACATTTTCTCTCCAAAAAGCCTTCCCATTCGCAGGATTGTGTGGCTGGCTCTGAGCTTCTGTGGGTTCGTGGCCTTCACCAACCTTTCCCTGCAGAACAACTCAATAGGAACGTACCAGCTGGCTAAAGCCATGACCACACCCGTCATCATCCTCATCCAGACCACCTACTACAAGAAGACCTTCTCCACCAAGATTAAACTGACACTGGTAAGGAAAGTTTAAGGGCTGGATCACGTTTTGTTCTGTTTTTCCTTCAATGCTGTTAAAGTTCAGACCGATTCAACTTTTGGAGAAACGTAACCCGACGTCACGCTGCGGTGGCCAGGCATGTAACCGGCGATCAGACTTGTCGGTATGTTTTGAGGCGGTGTGAGAGCTCCGTACAGGAAACAGGAAACATCACAGCCTCTATCGCTGCCACAAGAAAGTTTTACCAAGGGGCTAAGCGAGCGTCCGGAAAGCGTAGGTTCTGAGGCTAACAAGCCATCACCTCCCGCTAGCTTTCCATTGACTGCCATTCATTTTGGCGTCACTTTGACAGCGAATAACTTTACATCTGAAGCGTTTAAAGACTCTATTTGTCCATTGTTTATTTCTAAAGAAACACGACAATGTATAAAAGGCTCCATTACCTTGTATCTCACGTTATGGCCCCGTAGCAGATGTTTTTGTAAAAATAGGCTAACGATTGTGTCATGACCACCGTCGTACAGTAGAGAAATTACCGTATAGTCAGGAGAAGCTCGCAGGCAATCAGGGGGACGAGGGAGAAGCCCATCGAGAGTCCATGAAAGCATCGGAACAAAATAATTCCGCAACGTTTTGATGGATTGGAAATACTTTGTTACGTATGGGAATGATTGAGATTTCTCTTGGTACAGCTACCAGAAGACTTCCAACTTTCAGACACGTTGCTCACGTCACAGCTACGTCGTCAAGCTCCGTTTGAGGCTGCGCAGCATGCTCAGCCATCACCGGAAAAGTGCTTCTAATTGACTTCACTGGTCTCCGTCGAAGTCTATGGCGTCACTGTGTCCATTGACTTTTACTGTCTGTGAGTTTTACAACACCAAACACAAGCACTGAACTGCCCAGGAGTTTGTGGAACAGCTGACTGTTTACTGCGACAGCAAAGCACCGTCGCTCAGTCTCTTTTCTTGCTCTCTTTCTCTGCATGAAGCTGCCTTCAAGTGTGGTCAGAAATGTCGAGATCTAAAAACAATCTGATGGAAAACAATCATTGTGAAATATAAAGTCTACTTGTGCAACTCCCTCCACTCCACAACCCTGTGGCGAATTGCATTTTTTGGTCTGAACATGCCCTGCGGCTGTAGAGCTGGGCAATACGGAGAAAATCAAATGTCACGATATTTCTGACCAAATACATCAATGTCGATATTGTAGGGTTGACTTTAGGTGCTTTCACAAAAAATGTACACAATGAGATTTTAGATAAATAATTCTCAATAATGTGGCTATGATGACTGAGTGGGTAAAGGCAAATAACCGAAACGCTAGTATGTCTGTTAAGTTACGAAAATGACATCGCTTTACTGTAATGCAGCCTGTAAAACAATGAGAAGACACCACTTTCATATCACGATATCCATATTTTAAGGCGATATCTAGTCTCATGTATCAATGTCAATATAATATCAATATATTGTCTGCTTCTCCAGGTGCCCATCACATTAGGGGTGATATTGAATTCGTACTTTGACGTGAGGTTCAACCTGCTGGGGATGGTGTTTGCAACGCTGGGCGTTTTGGTGACGTCGCTTTACCAAGTGGTGAGTAAATATACAGCCGAGCAAAAGGTCTCAGGAGACAAGAAAGACAAAGCGGTTTGTGCGAAATGAAGTAGAGCCCGACCCATATATCAGAACTTTAATATATTTTGATGTTCCTCTGTTCTGTTGTGACAATAAAACAAACAAGTTTTTATTTTGAACCCTTGTGTTGTCTTCCCGTCCACCATGAACCTGTTGTCCTTCTGGGTCAATATTGAAAATGAACTTTTTTTTGGGGTAGCTCTTTCTGCGATTTTATTCTCTTTTCGGATGCTTTAAAAAAATAATGTTCAATAAACCAAATTTAAATGACATTATACTTCATTTTTGGGGTTAAAAAAACTAAAATTAAGAATTATTTTGAGATAAAGATGAATGAAGATCAGAGGATGTTGTGTGAATCACAGACTGGATACTGTTTTAAAACCATTAAATTATTTGTTTTTTCAAATGCTATACAACACCCTTACTAATAACACACCCAAAATTCAATGGAAGTAATCATTAATATTAACTGCAAAGAATGTTGTATGGGTTCCAAACAACTTACATGCATGCATCCACGTTATTTCTGGGCAATTTGGTTGAAAGATATTTCTGATATAAAAAAACTTTGAAAATGGGTTAAATTTGACCCGAGGACAACACAAGGGTTAAACTGCATTATCATATTACTTTAGTGAGGACTCATACATAACTGCAATAACTAATGTTAGGGAAATCTGTTTATGTTTTGTTACGCGTTTGTGGATGTTTATTAGGCCTATATATATATATATATATATATATATATATATATATATATATATATATATATATATATATATATATATATATATCGGAATATCCGATTTTTAAATCACAAAATATTTGTATCGATATCGACCTTAAAAATCCTATATCGGTCGGGCTCTAAAATTAAAAAGAATAAAATCTCTCTCTCTCTCTCACACTCTCAGTGGGTGGGAGCTAAACAACATGAGCTCCAGGTGAACTCCATGCAGCTTCTGTACTATCAGGTATGACTAATAATTTAACATTGGTACTGTAACTGCAAATTATATTGTGAGTGAATGGAACAGTACCAGGGTCACTTAGTACGGTTAGCTTTGTGGTTAAACTGCCACTATGACTTATCGGTCTTGACTTACAGTAGAACTTTATTTGGGACTTCTTGGTTTTGACCTGGGACTTGTTCCCCTTGACTTGGGACTTGATGGCCTTGACAAGGAACTTCACTTGAGACTTGATGGTCTTCACGTAGAACTTGACTTGGGGCTTGTTCTTTATTTGGGACTTGACTTGAGACTCATTGGTTTTGTCCTAGGACTTGATTTGGGACTTCTTGGTTTTGACCTGGGACTTGTTCTCCTTATCTTTGGTCTTCACTTTGGACTTGTTCTTGATTTGGGACTTCTTGGTCTTCACGTAGGACTTGACTTTGGTCCTGTTGATTGTGACTTGGGACTTGCTTTGTGACTTGTTTCCCCTTCACTTGGGACTTGTTGGCCTTGACTTTGGACTTGTTGGGCTTTACCTGGGGCTTCTTGATTGTGATCTAGGACTTGATTGGGGATTTGTTACCCTTCTTTTGGGACTCGACCAAAATAAATCAAGTATGCATACCGTGGCTCTGATACAGTTCAGCTCAAGACATCCCTGAATATTAATACTTTGACAGTAATAGTAGCCTGTTTGTATTAATACTGTGACTCTAACACTGGCCTGTTTTATGTGAATCCATAATGTGATGTAACAAATGACAGTAATGTTAACACAGTGACTGTCCCGTCAGGCTCCTCTGTCATCGGGCTTCCTGCTCTGCGTCGTTCCCGTGTTTGAGCCGCTGACTGGAGACGGAGGAATATTTGGACCCTGGTCTCTACCTGCTCTGGTCAGACACACACACACACACACACACACACACACACACACACACACACACACACACACACACACACACACACACACACACCAAATGTATCTGTGTTAAAAATGTATCTGTGTTAAAAACACTTGCCTTACACCTAGGCTTTGTTTGAACATACCAACAATATGCAACTAGCTTTATTTGATGATTTTTGTACATTGTCATGTAGCTGGGGTAACAGTGTTCTCTTCTTGTTGCCTAGATGACGGTGCTGTTCTCGGGTGTGGTGGCGTTCCTGGTCAACCTGTCCATCTACTGGATCATTGGAAACACCTCGGCTGTCACGTATCCTTGTGTGTGTGTGTGTGTGTGTGTGTGTGTGTGTGTGTGTGTGTGTGTGTGTGTGTGTGTGTGTGTGTGTGTGTGTGTGTGTGTGTGTGTGTGTGTGTGTGTGTGTGTGTGTGTGTGTGTGTGTGTGTGTGTGTGTGTGCGCCCCCCCAAAGAGCCTTTTGGGGGTCTGAAGGGTGTTTAACAGGCTTCTCAAGGCTGTAAGGGTCGAGGTTCTTCTTTAAGGACTCTGTTGGTTAAGGGGGAATTTAAGGGGTTTTGGTTTTTCTTGGGAAGGTTTTAGGGCGCTGTAAGGAGCTTTCTGATCTTTTCTGGGGGGGTTCTGGTCTCCCTTTGAAAGTGTCTTTGTTGATCTCTGGGAGATTTGACGGTTAGGTGAAGAGCTTTCTGGTTTCTCTGAAAGGGTTTCAGAACTTCTGGAGAAGATTTCTGCTGTTCTTGAGGAGGTCTGTGGTTTTTTTCGAGGAGGTCTTTGGTCATCTTTTTTGGGGATTTAACGGGTTTAAGGGTTTCTTGGGGGGGGTGGGGGATGCTGGTCTCCTGGAAGGTGTCTTTGGTGATCTGATTTTATGGCTTTGTAAAGAGCTTTCCGGTTTCTCTAAAAGGGTTTCAGAACTTCTTCAGACAGTTTGTGGGACAGTTAAGGGGTTTCAGGTAGTCTTTACTTATTTTTCTAGATATTAGATTTCATTATTTTCAATAGGTTTCATACGTGTTGGTGTTCTCCTGACCCTATTTTGCAGCTACAACATGTTTGGTCACTTTAAATTCTGCATCACTCTGATTGGAGGGTACCTGCTCTTTCATGACCCGCTGTCACTCAACCAGGTGAGTCTTACTGGGCTGCTCTTATGATTTCAACTGGCAACTTTCCAGCTCCAACCTCACAATTATTTCCTCCAATCCCTCTTTTCTCTCCCTGTCTTTCTGTCCTCACCCTCAGGCATTGGGGATCCTCTGCACTCTGGCAGGTATCCTGTCTTACACTCACTTCAAGCTGAACGAACAGGAGGAGGGGAAGAGCCGCCTTGCTCAAAGACCGTAGGCTGACTTACCTGTCAGTCAACTGCACAGACTCCCGCCGTTGGCCACAGGCTGAAGACTCTTTATATATATATATATATATATATATATATATATATATATTTTTTTTTTTAAGAGTATTTTTTTAGCCAAGTAAGGATTTTCATCGTTGTTCCCCCGACATGTCGACACATCCTCTGCTCTTCCCGTGGGTCTTTGCCCCAACAACACTGAAGCTCATCACACCGGCAGCTGGAAAATGAAAAGCTTTTTTTTTTTTTTTTTTTTTTGTAACTTAGTGAAACTTCAAAATCAGACGACACCATCTTTGTTTTCATCCAAAGCAGATAAAAGAACAGGCACAGCTTTCTTTTCAAACAGCTTTTACACCGACTTATGTGAGAAGTCAAACTCACGCCCTGTCTGACGTATCTGATGACCTTCGATGCATTTAGTAACCAATCAAAAGGAGGCTACAGGTTTATGTCATAGGGTGGGCAGAGTTAAAGGACAGATTCTGTTAAAGACCCTTTCGAGCGAAGGCACCAAACCTTCCTCTGCTGCTGGAGGCAATATAATAATTAGTAAAAGAATAAAAGAAAGGCAGCTCAACATAAGATGATGTACAACAGTACATCGTCTTTCGTGTGTTTCTGCTCCTTGATTCTTAGACCGACTATCGTGTGTATTTACCAAGCTTAGTGGATTGGGCCTGTTTCTGGACTTTAAACAGTCTAGTACACCCTCTGTCAGGTCCTATCTTTAAGGGATTTGTCATTTAATGAAAATGTTTCTTGCTTTAAAGTGACAGTTGCTTTATCATTTTTAATAACTGCTTGGCTGCACCATTCCAAACGTGTATTACACAATGGCCACTTGCCAAAGGAAAAGAGACAGGCTGTGTTCAAATCCTGTATGTGTTTGTAGTGAGTTTAAACTGTTAATTTACACACAATGTACCCTTTAAAGGTCCCATGGCATGAAAATTTCACTTTATGAGGTTTTTTTTAACATTAATATGCTTTCCCCCAGCCTGCCTATGGTCCCCCAGTGGCTAGAAATGGTGATAGGTGTAAACCGAGTCCTGGGTATCCTGCTCTGCCTTTGAGAAAATGAAAGCTCAGATGGACCAATCAGGAATCTTCTCCTTATGAGGTCATAAGGAGCAAGGTTACCTCCCCTTTCTCTGCTTTGCCCACCCAGAGAATTTGGCCCCCCCATGAGAGAGAGAGACATCATGGCTTTCAAACAAGCAAAGTGGCAGTTGGTCAAGGCCACACCCCCACCCTCCACCTTGCTACAGACGCAAAAATGGCACGTACTAAGGAAAGCTCATTGTGGGACTGGCTCTAGTGGCTGTAATTCTGCACCACGGTTGAAGAGACTTCAGATACAGTATTAGGGGACCACTAAGGTCTATATAAAAGAGACTTCAGATACAGTATTAGGGGACCACTAAGGTCTATATAAAAGCATCCAAAGAGCACCATGTCATGGGACCTTTAATATACCTCGACGCTGACTGAGAACGATCGTCCAACGATTTTCAAGCAGTCCCTGTCAACAGACACCTGCCAACCGATCAAACTCTATTTTCCACAAGTGTTGTTTATTTAACACGTTTCCCAAAATGAGGGTGACCAGATGAGACTGGATGAAATTCGGGACATTGGAGTTTGGGGTAGGCGCGGTGGCCTTCAGCAAACGGTATCAGTAAAACGTGAAAGTCAAAACTCAACACTCAAATGTATTATTTTTTGTTCATGAACATGAAGTCAACTGTCTGTCATGAGGAAAAAAGAAACACTGGCTGTTCTATGTAACCGTATGACACCTGCCTCCCCTCTGCAAAAGTCCAAATTCTTTCCTGCAGACTTTGCTAAACGCTTTGTTTGGATCTCGTAATGCAGCCACGTCCCACGGGCGTTTCCCTCCACACTCCTCCCGGTACTTGCAGTATGGTTTTTGCATTTCGGCTTGATGTTCATCAGGATCCATGTCAGAGATAGATGGTTTAATTTTCTTCTATACATGTTTTCAATCAGTGTTAGTTTTATTGTGCTCTTAGTCTCACTCAGTGTAACTTAAAGTTATGTTTTTCTTAATTTTATTTTTATTTGTAGCAGTTTTTGAAAAAAAACTTGTTAAATGTTGTTGATTGTGGCTAGCTGGTAGCTAGCTGGGGTTTACAGATTCTGATTTCTACTTCAGAGCCAAGCTTTCAAGATTTTCATTTCACTTCACTGTGTTGAACATACTGAGTCTGCTGAATTAAAAACCGATGTGACTTTACAGCTGTTTGTACTGTTGTATCTCTGCTGATTGATGGGCTGTAGAGAGTTTCCTTGGATATGGACATGCAGTGATGAGAGAAGTATTCAGATCATTCACTTTAGTAAAAGAACCAATGCATTCATCTGAAAATGGTCCACTGGGTGGGGTTGTATGAGCTACTTCTCCATAGTCAGTGTGTTAGCCACACTAGATGGAGGTCGGCACGCCCCCAGTTTGGAGAAGCAGGCAGGAGTACCAACGTGGAAGCTAAGCAATGTCCTGCAGAATGTGAACATGGTTTAATTTATTACAACCACACCTAAAATGTAGTTTTACTGTGAAAAGCTCTTCTGTGGCTCCGCGCTGAGCTTTCAGTACCACCCTCTGTGTATGTGTGTTTCATTAACACTGTGTCAATAAAGCTACAATAGCAACCCTTGTGTACACACACACACACAGTGTGGCTGTGCACAGACGATCTTTCAGACGAATGAATGAGTGGAAAGAGTGTGTGTAACATACCTATAGTCTCCTGAGGAGGAAAATCTGGGAGCTGCTGTAAAAAAAAAAACTCACAGAGACTCCATTCTGTTTCCACTGAAGGTCCAGTTTAGATTCAGCTGTTTTAACTGTTAAAATTACATTTCAGGTTTGTTTTAATTTCAATTTTTGACATACTTGTACTTTAATTGAGTGTTTTCTTTTTTTATACTAGATACTTATACATTTTACTTCACTACATATATTTTAAATTTAGGTTTTCTCGTATTTTGGTTTGTTCTGTTTTCCTCAAGACCGCAGAGGGTGGGTGAAGGTTTTGGTTCCTGTTCAATTGTATTTGTTTTTGGTCTATATATAAAAATATAAAATAAATAAAAAATGTATCATAAAAAAAAAAAGATTTAGTTAATTCAGATCATATATATATATATATACATATATATACACATACATATATATATATACACACACATACATATATATATATATATATATATATATATATATATACATATACACACACACATATATATATATATATATATATATATATATATATATATATGTATACCTTTAACAGCAGCAACATTAAAGTCATGAACCCATGAATGCATCAATAATAATCCAATAATATAATTGACATTATTCTAAAATGGATGAATACTCCATAATGAGTACTTTAAGTATATTTTGATGCTAATAATTCTATTATACCTTTACTTTGGAAGCATTTTGAACACAGGATCTTTTCTAACAGAGTATCTTTATGAATAAATTGTTTAAAAGAAAGATTTTGTGTTTAGAGCTTGTTGCAGACTCTCCGTCATTGACATATATACAAGGTCTCCGTCCAGAGCAACGGGGTCTATTGGTCCATTATATACTGTCTATGGTTGCAGACCGCTTGTTGCAGGCCACTATTAAATGTGTAGCTGCCTTGAGCACTGCCTGCCAATGTGACCCAATTTAAAATTTTTAAATATATAATTATCCACTGCTTTAATTATATTGCTATGAGATAAAACCAAAGAATAATAAAAGGTCAATATCTGACCAAAACAGAACTTAATATGACCTAATAATCATCAGAATCCTTTGAATTTTCAGTTAGGCAAAATTTGTGGAACAACCGTGAGAGGGTCCTTCTGTTGTTCACACGGAAACCAACCCCAATGACCGATGTTTGTTATGCTACATTAGCAGGTAAACATTTTCATGTTAAAATGATATTTACACGATCATATGAACAGCTAAACGTGTATCCAGTGTGTATAGTGTTTTAAGTTCACACTATGAGGACTTAATAGACACTAACTGTCAGTTCAACGCTGTCAAAATGTTTGTTTACATCGGTTTCAGTTGCCTAGCTAGCTAACGGTGGTAACGTTAGCTGTGCTAACGCTAACTCTGTTGTTATTCATTTGTGTATGCATTTAAAACATTGTAGCATTTTTACAATACCATAAAACGGAATGTGTAAATCAAAGCTAAGATTAAACTAGCTCGGCATCTATCATAATAATAATCAGTAATGTAAAAGAGGGCTAACGTCATCATGCTAACGAAGAAGCTAACGTTGGGCTAGGTGGCTAACGAACGGGGTCTGCAACGAAGCTCGTGCGTGCGTGCGTGTTTGTCAGATGTTAGCGGATGGAGATTGACGTTTACTTTTTCTTGAATGTTATTTTTAACGAACCTCTCGCTTTATTATTCCGAATTAAAAAAAAAAGTATTCCGCAATTTTAGTTAAGTAAACATTACTAATACTGTGAAAACACTCTACTAAAAGTTAACGTCCTGCATTCAAACTTAAAGTATTAGCGGCAAAATGTAAAAATTGCAGTCAAATGTCCCTCTCAGTGTTATCCTATTATAACTGATGTTTCCTGCTGTGTTAATGGGTATGTTGCATTTTCCTGCTGTAGGTGTTTGAGGCTGTGCTCATTTTAACTCCTTTATTTACAGTTGGGGTAGTTTAATCTACAGCAATATTCTACTGTAAGA
The DNA here is from genome assembly GCF_004354835.1 of Perca flavescens. Classification (NCBI taxonomy): domain Eukaryota; kingdom Metazoa; phylum Chordata; class Actinopteri; order Perciformes; family Percidae; genus Perca; species Perca flavescens. The sequence goes on from NC_041353.1 coordinate 4,093,332, forward strand.
TCATCATATGTTTGTAGCGTTGCTGTCCTGTGGGAACCACGTATCTCTAAAAAGATTAAAAAACTTTCCATGGTGTCAGAAAAACAGCCCTGTTTTCAGCTTTGTGACGATGCATTTTCCAGCTGATCCAAGAGGCTTTTTAAAGACTTTATTTAGCTTAAGAAGGAGGATCATTTTGATAGCATTACTCTTTATATTTATTTTATAGGTGCAATCTATTTTTTTTTTTTTTTTTTTTATATCTTTATTTTTTTTTAATTTGTGTGTATAATGTCTTGCAGGGAAGGATGGGTTGGGGATCGTAAAGGGTGAATTATAAAGTTCATGACATTGCAGTGCTGCTGTGTTTACGCTGTCGAAAAAAAAATACGTTAAAAATCAACAAATTTGGAGATACTTTTTTTTTTTTACTGGACAGAAAGGTGATAAAGTAACTAAAGCTGTCAGACTAGGGTTGGGTACCGATACCCAGTTCCACTATGGAACTGGAAAAATATCACCCTTTCTCTGTAGTCCACCGTTATCTAGCTACCGTAAATGTAGGCTACTTTTAAAATGCCATATTTTCCCTCTGGACTCACCAAAACAGATGTAAAAGCATATTAACCGTTCACTGCACATGATCACTGGTAAACATATTACATCTTTGATGTCATTTTTCAGTTTTTCAAGAACTGGTTTAGGAATCTGAATCGTTTTAAAAGTACCGGATCGGAATCGTAAAAATCCAAACGATACCCAACCCTGTGTCAGACAAATGTAGTGGAGTAAAAAGTAAAAAAATTACCTCTGAGATGTCTTGGTAGTATAACGTTGCATAAAATGGAAATACTCAAGTAAAGTACAAGTACATTGAATGTGTACTCAAGTACAGTACTTGAGTAAATGTACTTAGTTACATTCCACCACTGGTTTATTACTGTTATATCTTTTTCGTATAGGTTTTTCCGGAATAAAAAAAAATACAGTTATATTATTAAGAAAATATTCTGTCTAAATAAAAAGAATGTTAAACATGTTCTTAAGTTGCTACAGTATTTCCTCTCCAGATAGCCGTAATTGATGTTTATGTCATTGTTTTTTGTGTGAAACACAAGCAAAATATTGATTTGTTTCATGAAAACACAAAATGGTAATTAATATTGGAAAGAAACATCATTAAATATACCAATAAAACTGATTTGAAATTAAAATTTTGGTTGACATTTCAACAGAGAGATTGGCCACCACCTTAATTTGGATTAGGAACATTTTGAAGAGATTTAAAAAAATGTTGCTTTTGTGCAACAGACGGAATATCTATTAATACAGAGGGTTGGAAGAGTATTCAAGGATTCTGGAGATACCTTTTATAAACAACCTTTTCTTGTTGTCTTTCCTCAGTATGCCTGCTGAACGCAAGCGCTCCGTAAACATGGACGAGAAAGACGTTTGCACCTTCAGTAACAAGGAAAAAGAGAAGGACAGAGATGGCGAGAGAAGACCAGCGTCTGCCCGAGACAAAGCAAAAGATGAGGCCAAAGTGAGCGGTAAAAAAGACAGCGGCAAGGAGGAGAAGAGAAAGCGCCTCGAGGAGGAGAAGAAGAAGAAAGAGGAAAAGGAGCGAAGAAAGAAAGAGGAGGAAGAGCAGAAAGCGGAGGAGGAGCAGAAGAAGAAAGAGGAGGAGGAGAAGAGACAGCAGGAGGAGGAGGAGCGGAAGCTTCAAGAGGAGGAGGTCAAAAGACAACGGGAGGAGGAGGCAGCTCTCCTCAAGTAAGTGGTGGTCAACTTCGCTGTTGTCATATCCGTGTAAACTCCTAATTTCGCTGGCGATATTCCGTAATTCTGAGCCACACCTTTTCTTCTCAGAGCCAGAACTCAAACACGAAACATATACAGTCAGATTCAATCAGCAACATCACACGACCATAAATCTGCTGAGAAATCGTAAAAAAAAAATAGACCTTCCTTATAACTTCCAATCATTCCTGTTAATCTTCACATATTATTATTCAGAATTTTGCTGTACAATTAAGTGTCTCAGAAATAATTGAGATTAACAATATAATTGTCTCTTTCTGTCAAATTTAAAACTATTTATTACTTTTTCAAACAAATTAAAGTTTTGACATGGTTCCTTTATCTCTGGAACACTGACCTCCATCCATTCATACACATACATGCATGCTCAAAACCTGTGGAAAATTACATGTTTGACAGAAAGTTGAGAGAGGGTCGTATTCCTGGTCAGAAAAGGCTCTAAAATGAAGTGATGCATTTACTGTTGCAATATGTCAGCTGTATGTTTCTTGCATCCATACCTAGAGATTGGCATGGGGTAGTTTTCATAAAATCATCTCTCAATGCAAATCAAACCAGCTATTAGGCTAACTGAAATAAAACCATGCCGATCTAGGTATGGTGAAGGGTATGTGATGATGTGGGGATATTTTAATTCCAAAGGCCAAGGGAACAATATCAGGATGCATAGTATCCTGGATCCATGAAATAACTGGCCTTTAAAAATAAAAGTCTGCCTGCCTCTATGGGAATTTAACATAGGGATAGTACTTACTTATGCCCCCTGTATTTTAAGGAAGAACATTTATTTATTTAAGATACATTTTCATTCACAAAGAAAATTGGTGTCCTTAAAGGTTGGATTTTTACAATTTTTTTTAATAAAGGCATTAAGATTAGTTTCCAAAAGCTGATTTTTTTATTCCTCTTTTTTTACTCAACTTTAGCATGGGTTCATAAACTTATCCTGAGCACTGTGTATGACCCTCAGGAAAGCCAAACCCAGTGCGTGTACATTCTCTTTTGAGGTTGTCTTCATTATGTATCTCTCTCCATTTTACCTCATTGCTGCAGGGAAAAGGAGGAGGGACATCAGCTGCACCAGGAGGCCTGGGAACGCAATCAGTGCAGGAAGGAACTCCGCAGCAAGAACCAGAACGCCCAAGAGGGTCGGCCCGAAGAGGCCTTCTTCAGCCGACTGGACTCCAGCCTTAAAAAGAACACCGCCTTTGTCAAGAAGCTGCGTACACTCACCGAACAGCAACGAGACTCGCTCTCTAATGACTTTGCCTCACTGAACCTCAGCAAGTACATCGGCGAGGCCGTGAGCTCTGTCGTGGAGGCCAAGCTGAAGATCTCCGACGTCGGCTGCGCTGTCCATCTCTGCTCCCTCTTCCACCAGCGGTACGCTGAGTTCGCTCCGTTGCTGCTCCAGGCGTGGAAGAAGCACTTTGAAGCGAGGAAGGAGGACAAGGCGCCCAACGTGAGCAAGCTGCGCACAGACCTGCGCTTCATCGCCGAGCTCACCATCGTCGGCCTCTTTACCGACAAAGAAGGGCTTTCGCTGATTTACGAGCAGCTGAAGAACATTATCGGGACCGACCGGGAGACGCACACTCATGTGTCGGTGGTGATCAGCTTCTGTAAGCACTGTGGGGACGACATTGCTGGCCTGTTGCCCCGCAAGGTGAAACTAGCTGCCGAAAAGTTCGGTTTGGGCTTCCCTCCAAGCGAGATAATCAGCACGGAGAAACAGCAGCCCTTCCAGAACCTGCTACGGGAGTACTTCACATCACTCACCAAACACCTGAAGAAGGACCACCGGGAGCTGCAGAACACTGAGAGGCAGAACAGGTGAATATACGACCACAGTTAGTGCTCTTTAGTCACTTTTTATTTTATTTATTTACCATGATAAGCAGGGATGTAAATAATTAACCGTTAACTAGGCCTCGGTACCGAATTCCATACTTTTAGGCACCGACCATATTGCCTCCTTAGTATCGAAAAATGCCTCTTCATGCAATACCAAATTTCAATAGCTAAGGAGTGATCAGCGTCAGTGAGCCAGTAAGCTTGCAGCATGCTTTTACATGCTGGTTATTGGCTGTCTAACGTTACAGTCGTAGAGACATGCAGGAAAAACTCACACAGAGATGGCGCTCAGTAGGAGCTGAAACATAAATAAAAAGATTTGTGCTGTAATGTGTAATGTTGTCATTTATTTTTGTTAAAATGGATTTTATAAAATAGGTATCGATAAAAGTTCAGGAACCGTTATTAGTATCGGTACCGATATTGAATTTTTTTTACCACTACCCAGCGCTACTGTTAACCGACAATAACAATACTAATTACATAGTTAAATAGTTAAACAGTTAAAAACAATATTATTTTAAAAAAAATAAAGTGATTTAAAAAATAGATGTATGGTATAAATGAGAATCAATAGGGTTGTGCTCCACCGATCCAAAATGGATTCATAGAATTCCAAAAATATATATATATATATATATGTGTGTGTGTGTATGTATGTATGTATATATATATATATATTTTTTTTTTTTTTGTATGTCTGCTGCAATCACATGAGGAAAAGTAACAACATTTACATACTGTGAATCTTTTTTTTTAATCGAGAATCATTTTTTAATCGAAAATCGAATCTTGAGCCTACAAATAGATATTGAATCGTGACATTTTCTGAATCGTCCACCCCTACTATACAATCTCTTAACTGCTGGTTAAGTTGCTGGTGCTAAATTTGCACTAGCAAGTTGCATTTTAAGCTAAGTTCATAACTCTCACGACCGACAGCTGGACTATATTGATGAGGACTGGCAGGTTAAATAGGCCGTCCTACACACAGAGTTTGCCAGGCAGACACACAGCTGACAACCTCGCAGGGGGATGCCGTGGAGACTGGCTCCGACATACTTTCTACGTCCACGGACAGCTGTGAACTTGTGCTGGTCAGAGGGGAAACACTGGGAAATTTGCTGCATGTGTCAAGTTCAAGTTACTTTATTTGTACCCAGAGGTAGATTTTGTTTGCAGTAGAGTCCTCATACACGACAGTGTATGCACGCAGAATACAGAAAGTGTCCCAAATAGGAGACCTGGGACTCAGTTGCTTGCTTGTTGGTTAACTGTTAATGATCGGTTAACAAGGGTCAGCTATTGGTAAAAAAAAAAAAATAAAAGACCACGTATCATTTTCTCTTTCAATTCAGGCGTATCCTACATTCCAAAGGGGAGCTGAGTGAGGATAGACACAAGCAGTATGAAGAGTTTGCCACTTCCTACCAGAAGCTGCTGGCGAACACTCAGTCCCTGGCTGATCTGCTGGATGAAAACATGCCCGAGCTGCCCGTGGACAAGACCGTGCAGGAAGGTGTGTGTCTTTTCTCTTCCGGAATCATAGTTCAATTAAAAGTGCTGTTTTAAGGACGTAAGATATTTGTTTTTAGTTTCTGTATGCATATAATGTTTCTCTTCTCGCTGTTCTCTCAGAGCACGGCCCCGGCATTGACATTTTCACCCCTGGAAAGCCTGGAGAGTATGACCTGGAGGGAGGGATCTGGGAAGATGAAGACGCTCGTAACTTCTACGAGAACTTGGTGGACCTGAAGGCCTTCGTCCCTGCCATCCTCTTCAAGGACAACGAGAAGAGCAGCCAAGGCAAAGACAAGGACGAAGCCAAAGGTATATTAAATAGTCCATGCAGAAAGATGACAAAAGAGATTGACGCAGAAGTTTTGTTCTGACTGTGCTGCTGTTGCTGTCTGGTTCAGATGGCAAAGAGGGGAAAGACGCGGCCAGCACCACAGAGGAACTGGAGCTGGAGCTGGAGGCTCTGGACATCGCAGATGAACCTATGGAACTGGAGGGACCAGACGAGGCAGAGAATGAAGAACTGGCCAAAAAACTGCTGGATGAGCAAGGTAAACATGAGCTCCATTCAGTAAAGCACCTCTGTTCTTAAATGTTATGGTAAATCTAACATTGTAACATTGAAAAGTAATATAAAAAGTATATATATATATATATATATATATATATATATATATATATATATATATATATATATATATATATATATATAGAAGCATTTATTATACTGTGAGCTTTTTGTGTCATTCACAAACTCTTTATTGCTTATTATCATATAAATCATTTTTTTTTTTTTTTGCATTGTCAATTTCATTTCAAGTGGATTTTTTTTATTTGTATGTGTAGAACAAGAGGATGAAGAGGCCAACACAGGGTCCCATTTGAAGCTAATCGTGGATGCCTTCATCCAACAGCTCCCCAACTGTGTCAACAGAGACCTCATAGACAAGGTGATGGAGAAAGAAAAAGCCTACGTTTAACGTGTTTGTACGAGAAAAATGTCTTGCTTTGTGTAACTTTATATGAACAAAATCATTTCTGGAAGTATTCTAAGCATGTTTCCACATGACTTCTGCTAAATGAGTAGCTCGTATGTATAATTAATAGTTATATGTGAGTAATGTAAGGTTACTGCCAAGCAAAGCATTTGGTATCTTTGAATTTATGAGCACTGTGTCGACTCCTGCAGGCTGCCATGGACTTCTGCATGAACATGAACACCAAATCCAACAGGAGGAAGCTCGTCCGAGCCCTCTTCACTGTCCCCAGGCAGAGGTAAAGCTGTGCAAACTATATCAATTTGCTGACCATGTGAAAAGAGATAACTTTGGTCTTTTGATATAACTTTACACAGCAGGAGTCATTCACTTATCATTATTTTTATATTAATGATGGATCAAACGACGCTGCACCGAGTTTCTCTCAGCTCTGAGGAATGTTTTATCCTCTTTCAGCACATTGTTTTGATAAATTTACCGTGCACTAACTGCCCAGCACCAAACAGCAGCCAGACCCAGTTAGAGACGAGCTGGTGTGAACATAGTGGAGCATTTAGAAGCTAAAGAGACAGATATTTCCCTCAGGAGTTGGTAGAGAACAAAAACAGAGCTAAAAGAGAGGGAACGTTGGACTTACGTTCATCAGGTGGACACAAACATGATCCAAATGAATGATAATGTTGCTCAGTGTCTGCTGGATGTGTAAACAGGCAACATATTCAGAACTTTATAATTTGATAATATGTCAATGTTATGTTGACAGCTTGTTCTGCTGCCATGTAGCTTGTTTTTAGGCTAAAAGGATAAATGTTTTATCTACACAGGAGCCATTTAAGCTACGTTTGACAGAATAGCTTCTTACACACAGGCTGCGTAACGGCTTGCATTACGCTCAAACTTTAACTGTGTAACTTCAACCTACATATTTTTGGCTTCAAGAAGATGTACATCTTTCAAAACAGCTCACAAATATATAGTTTAATTTCCTAAAAACAGACGCTCACTGTAGTTTGTTTTCAAACAAACAGGAGGAAATATTACATTTTCTTGGGAACTATTTTCAGCGGCGGGTTAATCCACATTTGGTGCTCTTGTGAGTATTTGTGGCAGCAGGACGGTGTGTGTGTGGGATTGAGTCAAAATGCATGAAGGAACATGTCAGAGCAAGTTCACCAGTGTGGCTCACTGATGTGTTTGAAGAATATATATCAGGCTTTTTGATACACACACAGAATACTTCTTAGTAAATACATTCATTGTTAGTTTTGGTCTTTTCATGGGATTTATAAGAAAAAAGGATAAACATAGAATACTGCCAGCTTTCTTCAGTACCTTTAAACACCACCAGGGGGTGCTATCGTCATAGTTTTTATTGGGCACTGACTCTTTCTCCTCTTGCAGGTTGGATCTTCTGCCCTTCTACTCTCGCCTGGTGGCAACCCTTCATCCCTGCATGTCAGACGTGGCTGAGGACCTTTGCTCCATGCTGAAGGGAGACTTCAGGTTTCATGTAGGTCCTCTTATTGTTGCGTCTGTTGAGCGTTATTGTGACTAGATAGATGCCTCTGAAACTAATAAATTGAACAAACTAAAAAAAAAAAAAAAAAAAAACTAGCAGGACTAGGGAGTTTTTTTTTCTCATCAGTTACAAAGTTTAATTTCTTTTGATAATTGTGTTCTAATGTTTTTTGCTGTAGATGCGGAAGAAGGACCAAATCAACATTGAGACAAAAAACAAAACGGTCAGATTTATCGGGGAACTGGCCAAATTCAAAATGTACTCAAAAACGGACACGCTTCATTGTCTCAAGGTGGGTGAAAGAAAAACATCCCTATTTGAGCTCTGAAGCTTTGTTATCTCTGAGCTGCACAATACGAATGTTTGAAATAATAATAATAAGAGGAATATTAAATGTGTGTTTGTGTGGGGCCCAACAGATGCTGCTGTCTGATTTCACTCATCACCATATAGAGATGGCCTGCACACTGCTGGAGACCTGCGGCCGCTTCCTCTTCAGATCCCCCGAATCTCACCTGCGTACCAGCGTCTTGCTGGTTAGTACGCCGTTTTCCACGACTGTTTGGTTCGTTTTTGTTAATCGGGGGAGGACACTAGCTGAAACCTAGAAAGACTCAACAAACTAAAACAATTGTCCGACAACAAAAAAGATCTTTAAAGTTTTGTATGTAAACAGCTGATATTTTCCTGTCTGCGTTCCAGGAGCAAATGATGCGTAAAAAGCAGGCCCAGCATCTGGACGCCCGCTATGTCACGATGGTGGAGAACGCCTACTACTACTGCAACCCCCCACCCATGGAGAAGACGGTAAAGAAGAAGAGGCCCCCGCTGCAGGAGTACATCCGCAAGCTGCTCTACAAGGACCTGTCCAAGGTCACCACGGAGAAGGTGCTGAGGCAGATGCGCAAGCTGCCCTGGCACGACCCCGAGGTCAAGAGCTACCTGATCTGCTGCATGGTCAACATCTGGAACGTCAAGTACAACAGCATCCACTGTGTGGCCAACCTGCTGGCCGGCCTGGTGGCCTACCAGGAGGACGTGGGCATCCATGTGGTGGACGGAGTGCTGGAGGACATCCGGCTAGGCATGGAGGTGTGGAGAACAAAAAAAGAAATGTGTGGCTGAAAATATGCACTGATACTCTGATGTAGTACGGTAATACTTGTATATTACTTACTGACTATAGATAAAAAGATTTGACAGGTTTATTTCTGTTCTGTTGATGAGTCCAGAATGGTGAGGTAAGGTACCGTGTGAGGTCAGGAAGACAAAAACAAACTGAAGAGGAACTACATGTTGTTACTGTCATTATTGAGTAGAACACTGTAAGATGTTGCGGGACACGTGAGAATGCAGTCTGGCTTCATGCAGAGTCTGACGTTTTGCACAACCCTTCAAAGTGTTTGAAGTCAGGCTCTGACAACCCTCGCCTGATAGTGTTTACATTTGAAGCAGAAATATTCAAATAAGAATTCAAAAGATTTATTGGCCAAGTGAAAAAGCTTTTCAGATATGCAGACAGAGGTACATCAAAACTTTGATGACACATTTACAGACGCCAAAATCTGATCAGCTGCACGTCTGCTGATTGTGGCTTCAGGTCTGTCTGTAAAAGGGATAAAGTGAGTTGACCATGCTGAACATTTTAAAGCCCAAGATGATGCCTTTAAATGTCTTGTTTTGTCTAGTCTCGCTTGGACTTTGCAGTACTTTAACTGAGTATTGTTACAGTATTTTAGGGCTTCTTTTACAAAAGCATAGGATCTGAATACTTCTTCTACCACTGTCCATTCCCAGGTCAACCAGCCCAAGTTTAACCAGCGGCGGATCAGCAGCGCCAAGTTCCTGGGCGAGCTCTACAACTACCGCATGGTGGAGTCGGCTGTCATTTTCCGCACCCTCTTTTCCTTCATCTCCTTTGGGATCAATCAAGACGGTAGCCCCAGTGCGCTGGACCCTCCGGAGCACCTGTTCCGCATCCGCCTGGTCTGCACTTTGCTGGATACCTGCGGCCAGTACTTTGACCGAGGCTCCAGCAAGAGGAAGCTGGACTGTTTCCTCATCTACTTCCAGGCATGTCTGCTCCTAATGCACCTCTCGTCCCTGTCTGTGTCTCAAGAGACTTTCTGGTCGCATTAAAGGTCCCATGACTTTTATATAGACCTTAGTGGTCCCCTAATACTGTATCTGAAGTCTCTTTTATATAGACCTTAGTGGTCCCCTAATACTGTATCTGAAGTCTCTTTTATATAGACCTTAGTGGTCCCCTAATACTGTATCTGAAGTCTCTTTTATATAGACCTTAGTGGTCCCCTAATACTGTATCTGAAGTCTCTTTTATATAGACCTTAGTGGTCCCCTAATACTGTATCTGAAGCCTCTTTTATATAGACCTTAGTGGTCCCCTAATACTGTATCTGAAGTCTCTTTTATATAGGCCTTAGTGGTCCTCTAATACTGTATCTATAGTCTCTTTTATGCCTCTTGGTGGAGGGGTGGGGGTGTGGCCTTGACCAACTGCCACTTTGCTCGTTTGAAAGCCATGATGTCTCTCTCTCTCTCTCTCTCATGGGTGGGCCATATTCTCTGGGTGGGCAAAGCAGAGAAAGGGGAGGTAACCTTGCTCTTTATGACCTCATAAGGAGAAGATTCCAGATCGGCCCATCTGAGCTTTCATTTTCTCAAAGGCAGAGCAGGGCTCAGTTGACACCTATCGCCATTTCTAGCCGCTGGGGGAACACATATTAATGTTAAAAAACCTCATAAAGTGAAATTTTCATGCCATGGGACCCTTTTAAAGGTTAGAGAAATAAGATGATGATGTGTGTGTCCGCAGCGGTACATCTGGTGGAAAAAGAGAATTGATGTTTGGACCAAGGACCACCCGTTCCCCATCGACATTGACTACATGATCAGCGACACCCTAGAGCTGCTCAGGCCCAAGATGAGGCTCAGCTGCTCCTTGGAGGAAGCCACCAAACAGGTCACCGACCTGGAGAGGGAGGTGCTCTACAAACTAGGTAAAGATATATCTAAAGATAAATGCAGGAGGCTGTGTGTGTGTGTGTGTGTGTGTGTGTGTGTGTGTGTGTGTGTGTGTGTGTGTGTGTGTGTGTGTGTGTGTGTGTGTGTGTGTGTGTGTGTGTGTGTGTGTGTGTGTGTGTGTGTGTGTGTGTGTGTGTCAGCCGGTCACGCTGGTTGAGCTGCTCTCTGTCGTCCCAGCTGAGCAGCATTCCCCGGTGTGTAGGAGGATGATCATGCTGCATCAGTTATCGCTCTGCTTTATCTGTCAGACCTGTTTCAGTTCGCACACGTAACTAACACTCAGTCAAAGGGTTCAGTCGATGCGGAGTTTTCAGGAATGATAATTATGAATTAAACTTCCGGTGCAGAGTACTCTATGCACAGAGAAACTCTGCACTGGCCGTCGGTTACAGTCGACTCTGCACTAGTCCCAAATATTTTATTGGCCCTGGCTCCGATCGGCAGTGATGAAAACCCGATGCTATGATGCTTGTCGCTTCCATCTGTAACTTCTGCGACTCTTCTGTCATCTCAGCCACAAATGTTGTCCATCTCTGTGCAAGCAGCCCTAGAACATTGTTCCAAATCATCCTCCACCGTGTTTGAAAGACTGAAATATATATATATTTTTTAAAGTAACCATCGTAACATTTTCACTGGCCTCCATGCTGCTTTCTACTGTTTATAACCATGTTTTCCAATAAGAATACAAACTTGTCTCCTAGCAATGGGAAAGGAGCCTATCACCTGTTTTTTTGTGGGTTTTACCTATGTGTGCCTGAAACAGTTTTTCAAAGGTCACAGGTGAAAAAGATTGTTTTTCATCTTTAAAAACACCTTCAATTTAACAACAATGTTTTTTTTATCTAAAAATCCTTATCTGCAAAGTAACATTGATTTAATCAATAAATATAGCTTAATATAATATAGTCAAATTAATGTAGTGGACAAGAAGTATGAGGCTGCAAAAGTACGTCCCCCCCACACACTCACTAGTGTGTGTGTGTGTGTGTGTGTGTGTGTGTGTGTGTGTGTGTGTGTGTGTGTGTGTGTGTGTGTGTGTGTGTGTGTGTGTGTGTGTGTGTGTGTGTGTGTGTGTGTGTGTGTGTGTGTGTGTGTGTGTGTGTGTGTGTGTGTGAGAAAAATAAAGTGATTGATGAGGCCCCCTAAGCTAAACAGTGGTGCCATTGTTTTACCCTTTCATACTTTATCCAGGATCAGGCATTCCTCAGTCACCAAGTCACAAAAGACCTGATCCTCAATTCCCGGCCGCCTGCCTGATTTCATTTTTCGCCGTCACCACATTTACATAACTAGACTCTATAATTGGCCGGTAACGCAGAAGAACACACTAATTACAATCAGAAAACTATTCCCTGAATGTTTGCTCTATTTATAACTGAAGCCTTTGTTTGGGTGAGGCTGCTCTCCCTGGCTGGGCTTGGTCATAACCACCTGTGTGTAATCAGATTTCTGTTTCTAAGTCCTGTTTTAATGCAGAGTACCATGTGTTTTAGATGTATTTATTCCTGGTTTTCTCAAAAGAGTTTCCTCATCTTCATACGTTGCACTGTGTGTTTTCACAAAGGTCTTGCCATGGAGAAGGACGGTCGCTCCAGTACCATGAGCGAAGGCGAGGTTCTCGACGAGGAAGATGATGATGGCGATGACGAAGAAGAGGGAGGTGCAGAGACTGAGGAGCAGTCGGGCAACGAGAGTGAAATGAACGAACAGGAAGAGGATGTGGGTTTTTCTTTTGTTGTGATAATGACCTAACTCTCCAAAACCTTATCCTGTTTTTCTGCTTTTTCCGCTCCCCTGATCCAAACAAAATCAAATATTACCCTCAACAGTCACCCAGAGGACTTTAGCTAATGTTAGCAATTAATTGTGGTTAAACAAAGAAATGGCGTGTATGTAAAAAAAATTGCGATTAGATCATTTTTTAATAATTGTTACAGGCCTACTCATGCATCATTGTTCCAAACCTGGGATCTCTGTCTGTGATCACGTAGGAATCTTCCTTATATTGGACATGGATTCTACTTTCCTGTATTACATTTTGAATGAAACAGAGAATCATATATTCATTTCTCTTATTGGCTGGTTCCCAGTCAGTTAACAAGCTGTGACTCTGTTTTGTTTTCCACAGGAAGGGTCAGAGAACGAAGACGAGGAGAGGGAGGAAGAGGAAGAAGAGAACACCGACTACCTGACTGACTCCAATAAAGAAAATGAGACGGATGAGGAGAACAATGTAAGAATTGAACACGTTCATATGAAGAGCTGTAGATAAGAGATATTCAGTGACAAGAAAGAGGCATTAATATAAAGATGCTGCCTGTGTGTAGGAGGTGACCATCCGCGGCGGTGGACTGAAGCACGTGGCCTGTGCCGAGGATGAGGACTTCATTCAGGCTCTGGATAAGATGATGCTGGAGAACCTGCAGGTATGACGACTCACCTGTCGGCTATAACGTGAATGCAGGGAACAGGTTGCACAGTGTGTATGGTAATGTGTTAAAGGACAGGTTCACAAACTTTCAAGTCTTGCCTAAAGTGTGCCTATATGAACAGTGAAACAGGTTTTGCTTGCTGTAATCATTTCTCCTGCTCATGCTGGACATTTAAACACCACTTTTATGCACTTTAAGTGACTAGTGCAGTGCCCGTTGAAAATGTGCCTGTTGGAACGGGCGATTATTTGGCCTGTGGTATTGCTGCTTGTAGAATTCATCAAAACCAAATTGTAGCCTACCCCAAAATTACTTAAAGAATGACCCCAAACCACTTCAAATGCAAGTCCCCTGTACACCCTACTACTAACTTACTGATTTACCTGACACAGAATGTTGCAGATTCAGAATGTAATAACAAAATATCCAAATGAAAATGTGGAGTAATCAGACATTAGCGTCATGGACTCATGGCAATGCGCTACCCACCGGCCCGTTATGACAGGTAAACAGCACATATCTGCGTTATTTACCACCAGAACTGGACTGTGTGACGGTGTAGTACGTGAAAGATCCGAGTGAGTCACGACACAAACAGGTGCTCAGTCAGTGTTTGCATGTAGTGTGAGAGGGGGAGTGGCCAGCGGCAAAAGCCAATGTGTGCTTCTTTTACCGATATATATTTAACGATATATTTTGCGTTTCTTATCCAAACAACGTCAAACTTGGCACTGCACTTACTCGTGCCCGTAGCAAGACACTTGTCAAGTTTGAAATCCATCGGACTAACGGTTCGAGAGATATGCGCTTAACACCCATACACACACACACACACAGACACACACACAGACAGACAGACGTTCCTGCTATTTATAGATAGATATGAGGCTTTAACAGTCTGAGTTAATCAAATCAAGTTCAAAGTACAAAATTCCCTCTCTTTTGTTTCATGTATATATTGTCTTGTAACTGTATACCTACCTTGTAAATATAAGACAAAGATAAAAAAACATCTGTATGGTCACACAACAAACATCTGACACACCTTTCCATCTCACACACACACACACACACACACACACAATATAATTTTGTTTTCCTCCTTATTTTCTTCCTTTAGTGCTATTTTTATATACTTTATTGTACAGTATTGCCTATCTTTAGTTTTATTCTATTCTAATTAAAAAAAATATTTCATTATTCGTATATACATTTTTTTTGTGTGTGTGTGTGTGGGGGGCTACTTTCATTGTGCAATCCTGTATTGTATAATGACGAGAAAGCTGAACCTTGAGCCTTTGTGTGTCCCTGTTGAGCTGCAGTAGAAGGATAGTTAGAGAAAAAAGGAATTTAATACTAAAATGTCCGCAACTTTGGAAGATATCCACCTGATTTGTTTAACTCAGACTGCTACAACAACATTTAGGAAGATAAACTTTTCAATACATCTTTGCACAAAACAAGGACTGTGGATTTTGTCCACCATCGCTGACATTGAAAGTGCAATAAGAGGGAATGTTTTAATAACAGGAGGAACGATTAATTACAGCTTCAATGTTCATATGGGCCCTTTACTACAGATTTGATATTAGACAGCGGTGTCACTTTTTCACAGGATTGGCAATTCCCTCAGCATTTTTTATCTCTCCACCCCCGCCTACTTGCGCCCGACCTAAGAAAAATCAAACAGACACAGCGTAGCTTAACGGCTGTAAACAAGCAACGAAGGTAAAGAATGTGGGCTCAGACTCCATGACGCATTCATGTGTACCTCGTTAGCCAATGGTGCATTAATTTACACCTCGTAAACTCTGAGAAACTCAAACTGTTGTTGCAAAGTACCCTTCTGTCATCTTGTAGCTCTTATTGTTGCATTGCCGTTAGGGCTGGGCAATATATCAATATTATATTGATATTGTCTTAGACTTTGGATATGGTAATATCGTGATATGACATAAGTGTTGTCTTTTCCTGGTTTTAAAGGCTGCATTACAGTAAAGTGATGTACTTTTCTGAACTTACCAGCCTGTTCTAGCTGTTCTATTATTTGCCTTTTTTCCACCCTAGAATATCGCCACAATATCGATATCGAGGTATTTGGTCAAGAATATCGTGATATCTGATTTTCTCCATATCGCCCAGCCCTAAGTGCACTAAGTGCCGAAAATGTTTAAATTGTGAATCTAATCAAATCTTGACAGCCCTAATGATACTGCATTAGTTTAGTTTGGTGTACCTAGTAAGTGTTGCACCTGAGTGTATGAAGATTTGTTTTAAGTGACATTTGTGGTAAATATGCCAGATTGAAAAACATATAGTCTAGCTGTATGGTGCAACAGTTTTCTGCTGGAACAAACGTGTGTCTGTGTGTGTGTTGTTCACTGCAGCAGCGCAGCGGCGAGACGGTGAAGGTGCACCAGCTGGACGTGGCCATTCCACTGCAGCTGAAGAGTCAGCTGAAGAAGGGGGGCTCCAGAGAGCAGTGCATCGGGGAGGCGGACTCGGACATCTCCGACACCATGCAGTTCGTCATGCTGACACGCAAGGGCAACAAGCAGCAGGTAACGTGCATGGAGGATGGCAGCTGTAAATCACTGCCTATGTGGGTTATTGTTGTCGCAGCAGCAGACACTTTTCTGTTTGAAATCAATTTAAATAATCAGTGATGAAGAAAAGTATTCTGATATTTTATTTAACAAGTTAAACTGTAGTACAGTTTTATAAACGGTGTATAGATAAGTGAATATCTGAGAAGAGTGATACTCTCGTACTGAAACTTCCTGCTGAATGAAATTCCCTCACACACAAACGCACACGCAGACACACACACACACACACACACACACCAGAGTCAATATTATTCCTGGGCTCAGTTAGACTGAGGTGTGTGTATGTGTGTGTGTGTGTGTGTGTGTGTGTGTGTTTAGTCAAGCTGCAGCGGTGGAATGTGTGGTTTGAGGGCAGAGACTGGTTCTTGTACTGCAGCAGGGTGTGTCCAGCTTTTCTCTGGCAGGACTCGGAGGTTTAATAGAGCATTCACACGGCTTCTAGGACAGCTGCCAAATACATGCAAGTAACGAAAAAAAGAATATCTTTGTAGGGGTGTTGTGGATGGGAAATTACATTTCTCTCTCTGTAAACACACACCCTCGCCAGGTTACTGCAGCATCCTGTGTGTGTCTGTGTGTGTGTGTGTCTGTGTCCTTGCTACCTTTCTGTGGGATATACCTGGACACCTCATATGTCAGTGTGTGATGAGAAGATTAATGCCCACTCTCATGTCAGTACGGTAAATATAAAAGCTACAGCCGGTTAATTTAGTTTAGCAACAGTTTGAAACAGCTAGCCTGGCTCCGTGCAAAGGGAACACAGCTCACTACCAGCACGTCTAAATCTCACTTATTAATACGTTGTGAAAGCAGAAGTTGTCGTTTTTACACTTCAGTTTTTATCTGGATTACATACATGATTTAACGTGTTAATAAGTGAGATTTAGGGGCGCCTGGGTAGCTCACCTGGTTGATATCGCACCCCGTGTACAGAGGCTCAGTCATTTCCGCAGTGGCCGCAGGTTCGATTCCTTTGCTGGGTGTCATTCCCTTCTCTCTCCCCCTTTCCTGTCTTCAGCGTCCTGTCCAATAGAGATCTAAAAAGGCCAAAAAAGAAGTGAGATTTAGAGGTGCTAGCAGTTGAGTTTTGTTACCTTTGGTTAGGGCTGGGCGATATGGAGAAAATCAAATATCACGATATTTTTGACCAAATACCTCGATATCGATCGACCGCAACGATATTGTAGTGTTGACTATTGGTGCTTTCATAAAATATGTACACCATGAGATTTTTGATAAATCAATAATGTGGATATAATGACTCAGTGGATAAAGGCAATAATAGAACAGCTAGAACAGTCTGGTAGGTTCAGAAAATGACATCACTTTACTGTAATGCAGCCTTTGAAACCAGAAAAAAATATGGCACTTATGCCATATTACGATATCCAAAATCTAAGACAATATCTAGTCTCATATCACGATATCGATATAATATCGATATATTGCTCAGCTCTACCTTTGGTCAGAGCCGGGCTAACTGTTTTCCCCCTGTTTCCAGTCTTTATGCTACGCTAAGCTAACTGCTAACTAAGACTGGAGGCAGGGGAAAATGGCTAACTTGGCTTTGTCCAAATCTAACTGGCTATAGGGGGAGAACATTTGGGGATTTTGCGCAGTAAAACAAAATCAGGGGCTGTACCTTTTTAACTTCCAGAAATATCAGCTTTCAAACACCCAAATCAGTTGAAACAATCTCTTGTGTACATCACGTTAATGTGTGTGTTTCCGTTCAACAGTATAAGATCCTGAACGTGCCTCTGTCATCCCACCTGGCGGCGAACCACTTCAACCAGCAGCAAGCCGAACAGGAGGAGCGCATGAGGATGAAGAAGCTCACCCTGGACATCAATGAGAGACAGGAGCAGGAGGACTACCAGGGTACGGCACAATCAGCAAGTTTAACTCTGCTTCTGTTCCCTGAACCTGAAGCATTAGCTCACCCTAGGCGCTGTGATGAGGAAACAAAAAATCATAACATTTTCTCACTAGATGATCTACACTCTTGTCAAGACGTTAGAATATGTGAAACGATACTAGAGCAACTTTAAGAAAATACAACAGATTCACCGCAGATATCGGGTTAGAACAAAACGATCTTGTGTTAACAGTCTTATAAAAAGCTCAACTAGCTTACTTTGTAGTGTTGCATTAGCAAAAAGATCTGATGTTTAAAGCTGCTATAATAAATATTTTTACTATAATAATATATTGAATGACAATTTGAAAACAATGTAAAAGGGGTCAAGAATTATCCGCTGCTCTAAAAGCTCTATGAACCAAATACAACTTTTCACCCAGTGATGTAATAAAACAAGAGTGTTTTTGTTATATACATATAACATATATATAAGATGAATCCAAATCGATTACTTGTATAAATTCGACAACTATTTTGATAATCGATTAATCTGTTTTTGAATATAAATATTTTTCTAGTTTCTTCTCTCCTCTGTGGCAGTAAACCAAATATCTCTGAGTTGTGGACAAAACGAGACATTTGAGGACGTCATCTCGGGCTTTTTGGGAAACACTGATCCACATTTTTCACCATTTTCTGACATTTTAGAGACCAAACAACAAATCGATAAATCCAGAAAAATAATCGACAGATTAATCGACTATGATAATAATTGTTAATTGCAGCCCTATATACATATATACATACCACCGCTGCTTCAGAATTTTATGAAATGTCAGAAAGTCGTCTCCGCTGAGCTGTCTGCTCCAATTAGTCTATATCCTCGACGTTCCACTTCCGGGATTGCTCTGGTGCTGCAGGAAATTCCGCAGGATGCAAGTATTTTCGCCGATGTCCATTTTCTTTGGCTTTTTTTGTGTTGTAATTTTAAACTCTGGTGGATTTCGGAGGACTATGGTTAACTGCTCGTCAGATCTCTGCAGGGTAAATCCAGACAGCTAGCTCGACTATCTGTCCAATCTGAGTTTACTGTTGCACGACTAAAACTACTTTTTAACGTACACATGTTCCACCAAAACAAGTTCCTTCCCGAGGCTATTTTGCAGCGGCTCCGTGCAGAGCTTAGTACCGCCAATGGCGATTGTGATTGGTTTAAAGAAATGCCAATAAACCAGTTTTTCTCCCATCCCAGAATGCTGTGTCTATAGATAAACCTTTATTGATCCCCAGAGGGGAAATTTGTTTTTTACAGCAGCACAAAGACAAAAATAGTACAGACAAATATAGAAGTAAGATAATAAATTATAAGAGGTATACAAAAACTAGTAAAGTAAAAAAAGAATAGAATAAAAATAGGGCTGTCAATCGATTAAAATTCAAAGAATATCTTTCAGTTTCCGTCGTAAAAAAAGAAATGAAATGAAACCACTTTTTTCTTCTGTGTGTGTTACAGAGATGATGCAGTCCCTCGCACAGCGTCCGGCTCCGGCCAACACCAACCGGGAGCGCCGGCCTCGCTACCAGCACCCGAAAGGCGCTCCCAACGCCGACCTCATCTTCAAGACCGGAGGAAGGTGAGACGCGATCACTGAAGCGCCGGCGCTCAAAACAAACGGCAGAATGTGTTGGATGACGATGTGAGGAATTAGGGCTCATTCTCTTACTGCAGTATGTACCGACTCTCCACCTCGTCGGCGTCTCTTTGAACAGAGTGAAAAGTGCAAGAATTAAAAGGCACGAGACGCGAGACAGACAAGAGAGGCGAGACAGGGCAGACGAGCAGGAGAGAGAGACCAAAGACATGTCACAGAGTAGGCTAGAGCCGCTCGAGCCCCCATCGACGACTTTAATTAAACATCAGCAGAGATGAAGCTTCAGCAAAGTAAATCATTAAAAACAGAGGGAAGGTTTCGACGAGGAGTTCCTGTTTCTATTTGCACTTTTAACTGATTCTGATTTTCAGGTGCTAAAGCATTCAAGTGAGATTTTTCTTTAAAAGCTCTGGAAATACTTTGGAAATAAAGATGACTTGAAGTTTATACTTTGTTAACATCAACAGCACCTTGTTGTGTGTCTTTCTTGCTTCTGTAAAGTGGAACGACAACACAACATGAACATTTCCCAGGTTATGCTTTATGCATATCGTGGCAGGTGAATCCATATATTGCCACAAACGTGACACTTTTATTTTGGGAAGAGGTTTTTAAAATTGGTATTTTCTTTTTTAATATAGGAAGATAATAAACCTAAAGGGAGAACAGAGGCAAGGAGAGTGGGCTCAGGGGTGGAGCACAGGGTGTGATTTGTGATTTGGCTTCAGTAACAGTAATAAACTTTTATAACAAGTATTGTGTGTGTATCAAAGCCTGATATCTCTTCTTCCTCTGTGTCATTAAAAACACATCCACGAGCCACTCTGTGACATGTTCCTTCATCACCATGAACACACACACTGTAGTTTATTCTGACTCAACCACTGTCCTGCTGCCACAAGTACTCACTAGAGCACCACATGGGGATTAATCCGCCGCTAAAAAATAGTCCCCAACAAAGTCACTTTATCCTCCCGTTTGTTTGATAAAACCCAGAGTGACCAGCTGTTTTTTATGAAATTTAAGATTTGTGTTTTTAAAGATTTACGTCTCCTTACGTATGTTAAAAACAAACATGTTTTTGCAGTTGAGACAATAAGATAGGGCTCCTCAATTATAGAAAAAAATCATAATCACAATTATTACTCATTGACTTTTATTGAACTTAAAAAAACAGAGAAACAGTTAAACAAATCAACAGTGAAAACACCTAAAACTGTGAAATTTCCCTATATTCTTTTCCAGTTAAACTTTTTGAATTCCCCTTCAGAACACAGGACAAAAAAAGAGTTTACTCGCAAAATGTAATGTGCAAAAAAATCTTTCTCGATAACATTGTTTTTGTTATCGTTGTACGCATTCAAAATTTGATTAATTGCTCAGCCCTTTCAAACACATTATCTATACATTATACTATTGTATATATATCTATATCTATTACATCAGAATCAGGTCTGTTACAAATAGGTTTTGACATACAAGGAATTTGCCTTAATAAAAAGTAAGAGAAAATAAAAGTATGGAAAAAGAATCCTAAGAATTAAAAAACAAAAAGTAAAATATGTCTGTTTTAAAATGAAAGCACTGTATTGTTTGTGTTTATACTTTGGTAGCTTTTCCTCTAGTACCTCCACATGTATTAGACCCTTGTCTTGCAATGCTGCAAATCAATAAGCAGTTATATGGCAATATTTGAAAAAAAATGTTTAGTACCAGATTCAAGTAATTACCAGATTGTGTCAGTCAGTGGCAAAATTATTTGAAAGAAAATCTGGATCTTAACTTTGTTACTATCCTCATACTCTATAACGACGACGTTTCATTTCCAGAATTGGTCAGGTGCCACCGGAAATTTTGCCGGATGTCCGTCACCTTCCTCTTTCTTTGTGTTGGCGTTCTAACCTCCGGCGGATTTGTGAGGACTACGGTTAACTGCTCCTCAGATCTCTGCAGGGTAAATCCAGACAGCTAGCTAGACTATCTGTCCAATCTGAGTTTTCTGTTCCACGACTAAAACAACCTTTTGAACGTACACACGTTCCATCAAAACAAGTTCCTTCCAGAGGCTATTTTGCAGAGGCACCGTGGCTCCGTCTGGCGCTTAGCGCCGCCCAAGATGATAGTGATTGGTTTAAAGAAATGCCGATAAACCAGAGCACGTTTTTCTCCCATCCAGGAATGCTGTGTGGACTAGCCAGACCTTCCTCTGCAGCGCTGTGGAGGGAGGTCTGGCAATGCCCGACTACTATCCCCATTGGAGATGCTGCTCAACCGTTGCCTCTGTCAGTTGGTTTGTTATTGTGTGATTTTGGTGAATCCAAACTAACCCTTTTAGTGCCGACCGCCGTATACTGTAACAATCACACTGACTTTGGAGAAGTACCTTGTACAACCACACTTCAAAACGTCTGAAATATCTCGTTAAAGTTGTAATCCATAAAGCGGATATAATCAAGAGAATTTCCGGATGAATCTGCAGCCTCCCCCTCTGGCTTTACGCAGCTTAATAGCGAGTTTCAGGTCGTTGTTTATCCGTCCGGCCCGCAACTTTGACTGTTCTGGTTCACTCTCGGTGCTCTCATAGCCGTTTTCAGAGGAGAAGCTGTAAAACCGATACAGTTAGCGACTAGCTGGTGAACATAGCGGGGGCATTTAGCAGCTAAAGAGACAGATATTTCCCTCAGGAGTTGGTGGAGACCAGGTGTTCCTGTTGCTCAGCACGTCTACAGTAAATGTCTGCTCTGTCCTCCAGGAGACGCTGATTGGAGTCTGGTTCCGGGCTGAACGAGCGAGCAAGCAAGCGAGAGAGCGAATGAACAAGCGAGAGAGAAAGAGGGAGAGAGAAAAAGAAGATCGGAAGGGATAACCCGGTCTAAACAGGGGAACGAGTCCTCCAGACGCCCACCCTGAAGCCGGGACAGACCAAAACCCCTGACCTGAACGCACACTTCTTACCCTGCCGAGTGGGGCCCGAAGCCTGAGGAGGAGAGACAGAACAGGGGGAGGTCAGAGGTCAGGGGTCAGACAGTTGGCTCTCTTTTCTTTTTTTTTTTTGTCTGTTGCCTGAGATGACAAAAACAAACAACTTGTCCGAATCAGAACTACAAACGTTGACTGAATACGCGCGGGACGGAACAGGAACAGGAACAGGAAGCGCGGGGTGAACAAACGGATCCACCTCCTGCCGTCACACCAAGAGGTTGAAAAAGTGACTCATGTTTAGGAGTTTAAAAACCTGGAAATGACCTTTTTTTTTGTTGTTGTTTTTTTTTTTGGGGGGGGGCCGGTAACACTTCACCCTGTCGTCAAGGCAACGGCATGAGATGGAGACGGGGGGGGCGGAGGACGGCGAGGTTGGAGGTTGTAACACTGGTTCGTAAAAACCGGTCGCCCGGTGACGCAGAGGGCATGTTTTGTACACGCTGACGAATTATGTGTTTTTGAAATGTGGCCGATGGTTAGAGCCTGTAGTTCTAGAGGCATGTGTTGATTCAGACCGGTACAAGGGTGTAACTTTGGCTTTGGTGGTGGGGGGGGGGGGGGGGGGTCTGTGCATTTCTACATACTGTACATTTAGGGACTGTGGTGAAACAGAATAATCCAGGAAATAATGATGTTGATCTTAATTATAAATTCTGCCAGAAAGAATAGTTCTAAACTATGTATGAGGAAAAAGACGTCTTTCTTTCTTTCCGTTCGCAGAGACCTATAAAATAAAATAATATAAAATTCAAAAGAAAGTCCCCCCCGTCCCCGTCCCTAGTGGAAATTTCGCCGTAGGGTACGCCACTTCTCACCGACATATGACAATTTATTTACACTTTTCTTTACAGGTCTGTATTTTTCCTACGTAATTTGGCGCTAGTTGTTGAGGAAACCGTTGATGTTCTAAAGGCTGTTATTTGAGTTCAGATGTTGAAAGCATTAGTCTAAAATAATCTGCGACTATTTTGATAATCGGTTAATCGTTTTTAAGTCCTTTTTTTATTTTTTATTTTAAAGAAACATTCCAGACCTGCAGCTTCTCAAATGTGCTACTTTTCTCTGTTTTTATATTATTGTAAGTTGAATATTTTTTTTGGCTTTTGTACTTTTGCTTGTATAAAAAAAAAAAACGAGCACCGTGAAGACGTCAGCTCGTGCCCTGCAAACAGTTTATAGACCAAACGATTAATTGAGAAAATAATCCGCAGAGGAATTCATATAAAATAATCATTAGTTGCAGCCCAGGTATTGCAGTTGGTGATTTCCAGAGGAATTAATGAAGGGAAAGTTTAACAATTGAACACTGTCTCCATTTTCCTTATAATTATTACCAAATGACACAATCTTAGACCGGATCCTGACTGTAAATACTTAAATACTTATCAGCATCTCTATATAAAATTATAGGAAACTATGAGACCCATAAAATTAAGCGTTACAAATGATTTTTTACTGATAAATCCCACTGCTGCGGTAACGACACGCCCAGTACACAGAATATCTGCTGTTCGACTGACACGTAATACTTTTTAAACTAGAAGTGACGAAAGTGAAAAATAATGCGCGTATCAGCTCAGTTATTCAGATCGGCTCCAGAATTTAACTGGTTCTTCCTTGGCCCACACTGAGAAAAAAAAAGAATAAAAATAAAATAATAAAGGTCAATGACTGGCGGCAGAAGCTGCCAAACAAAACTGTAAAATTAATGTAAAAGACCCTAATTCAAATTAATGTCAAAAACAATACATTTTATTATCAATTATTACGATCATACACCTTCAATAGAGTGACGGTGAAAAAACGTTGAATTGAAGTGAAATATCCTAATTCAAATACATTTTACAGACTTATGTCCACAATTAAAAGACAAATGTAAACTAATGTAACATCAAATTAGGATTTTTTTTTTTTACAGTGCATGATGAAAATCAGGCCCGTAGTATTTCTGTCATCCTGCTGACAGACCGACAACATAACCTGAGGTCAAAATGACTTTTTAACATAATGCACTTACGGTATGTAGCTAGCATTATTGTCAATTGCAGTAGCCTACCATGCAGTGTAATGTTAAGTTAATGTTATGTTCGACATTTTGGAAAATACCCTTATTCACTATCTGGCTGGGATGTCCATGAGAAGATTGACACCACTGTCACGTCTGTACCGTGAAGATTGAGCTATAGCCTGCGACCAGTTAGCGTAGCTTAGCACAAAGACTGGAAACAGGTGGAAACAGCTAGCCTGGCTAAGCTAACCGGCTGCTGGCTGTAGCTTCATTTTTACCGTAGAGATGTGAAAGTGGTGTCCGTTCATTTCATTTATTTAATAGCCAATAAAAAAAGGAACATTAACAGAGCAATATTAATAATAGCAGAATATGCAAGGGAGGCCAAAAGCCTGAAAAACAAATAAAATAAACTAACTAAAAACAATTTCAAATACCGCTGATAAGTTTCAAAATATAATAATTTTCCCATCAAAAAAGAAGGAATCTAAAATTTTAATTATTAAAGTAAAGTAGTAGAAATGAAAATAAAAGAACAAAGACTAAACCTTTATTTATCTGAAAAAGTGTTTTGTTTAAAATTGTTTTCGCCAACCTTCTCGAAGCAAGCAAGCGATGCAACACGAGTGACATGTTCATAATGATGTCACAGACCAGGCTTAATCAACACATACCATCAGAACATCAGGCACTTTTCTATCTATTCTGAGTGTACATATTCCTCATTTGTTTTCAATTTCTATCCCGCTACATGTTTATCTTCCCTCCAGAATCAGGAGCACCTAAGAGTTAGTTTGGACAATATTCAGCTTGCTTTGATTTGTGAAGTGTAACGTGGTTAAAAAAAAAAAAAAAAAAAAAAAGCTTCTTTTTGTGGACAAATGGATAACCGTGTGCCTGAAGGTCTTCCTTATATATAATTTTTTTTTAGATGAATTATTATCTGTTGAAGCTCTAGATGGATAAATATACTCTATACTGTATTCTGCTGCATGGGTCTTTTCTGCACCTTCTTGTCATTTAGTTTGTCTGTGTCTAGATTCAGAACTATGGTTCTTTTCCTGCGAGCAAAAGAAGAAAGCAGCTCACGGAGCTTTGTGTCTCGGCTCATGACAAAAAAAAAAAAAAAAATTATCACAATAAAATGTATGAAGATTAACGCTGTTTGCCAGGTCTGTAAATGAGGTGGTCGTGAGTTTGTGGCACTTGCGTGTTTTGAGAGGGTGCGCCTGTTTGTTGAGGTCTAATTACAAGGCAGCAAACATAAGTATGTGCTCATTTCCTGCCCGGTCGCCCCTCTAAACACTGCATATGTACAGTGGTAGAATGTAACTAAGTGTATTTACTCAAGTACTGTACTTAAGTACGAATTTGAGCTCCTTGTACTTTACTTGAGTCTTTTCTTTCCATGCCACTTTCTACTTCTACTCCACTACGTTTCAGAGAGAAATATTGTTCTTTTTACTCCACTACATTCATCAGACAGCTTTAATTACTAGTTACTTTCCACGTTAACATCTCTGCACACAGAACACATGTAGTTTATAAGATCTGATGTTTTATTCTAAAGTAAACTAGCCGACAATTTAACGGCCTACAAGTCCAGCTGAAATGATTAGACCATTAAACACACAACTGCTTGGATCCTTTACACTTTCTAAAATGGGAGGATTTTTTCCTCCACTTGTTTTCCAGAATGAGTACTTTTGAGTACATTTTCCTGATGATACTTAAATACTTTTACTTAAGTAACATTTTCAATGTAGGACTTTTACTTGTAACAGAGTATTCTTACAGGGTGGTATTATTACTGTAACTTAAGTCAAGGGTCTGAATACTTCTTCTCTGAATACTTCTTCCACCACTGCATATGTACAACATAGCTAAATTATGGCCGGATTGATCTGCTCGGGGGCCCAAGGACGAAGATTTGCTGTTGACCCCCCCTCTGGTGGCTTTGAAGAGAGCAGAGATAACGGCTTCAGTTTCCCGTCGTAAAGGGCTGTCTGACAGCAAGGTGAAGCGCTGAAAATATTCTAAATACAGCTTCCACTTAAACTGATATAGATGTTTTTTAGGTGTCTAAAATGTGTTTAGTTGCAGCCCCCGTCCACAGCAGGACATTGCTTAGTTTCCGTGTCCGTACTCCTGTCTGCTTCTCCAAACTGGGGGCGTGCCGACCTCCATCTACTGTAGCTAACACACTGACTATGGAGAAGTAGCTCATATAACCACACTTCAAAAAAATCTACTCTTTTCACAATCACAAGACCCATAGATGTCATTACCCAGAATACATATGTAAATCCTGATCTTACGTTGATACCAATTGTCAAATGGGGGTCTTTGTTTGTGGTTATTTCATTTCACATAACTTGCACAATGTGAGCACAATATAAACTAAAATCACTAATGTTAAAACCACATTCTGACGTGCTGAGTTACATGAAAGCTCCTTTAAGAGAAACAATGGTTAAGCTTTGTGTCAGTCATCATCAGACACTCCTATAGATGCCCTCATGCACTTGCACGCACACACACACACTTTCTCTCAGCGTAGCTGTCGTCAACCACTTTTCAGGAAAGAAAGCCTCCGTGTCTAAGGCTTATGTAACCGTCTGCAGTCCAGACAGTTTGCTTCTGTGTTTCTCATGTTCAACACACAAGTAGTCCAATGTGAAATATGGGGAAGGTCAGAAAAACAACATTTTCTACAACCTTGTTACACGTACTCGTTGTTGCTGGCTGCAGCTTTATAATGGCCGTGCCAACCCGTTCTCACACCCAACTCGCCAAATACGCCAACTTGGTTAGCATCCAATACCGGCACACAAGACCCCATTTAGCGTCGGTATGAGACTCAACTGGATTTCGAAACCGCGGCGCTGTCAGAGGATGTAGTATAGAGAGTGACACTAGACATGTTTCCGTCAACATATTTTTATGCCCATTTTGAAGAATCGCATTAGCAAATGTTGATGGAAACGGCAAAATTCGGAAAAACGTCCTCAAATTGTTTTTCCGCTCGCTTGAGGTCGTTTTTTTGCCTTTTTCGGAAATGAGTTAATGCACAAAATGGCAGATGGAAACCGCTTTGCCAAATAAGTTGTGACGTAGCGAAAATGTAGGCTTACTCACTTGACTATAGTTCCAGTATCAATCAGATAGGGGAAGGATTGGGATACGAGTCCCATCCAGTGCGCTGCACACTTGTGGCACAAGGTGCATGGTGGAGTTACGGTGCGCTGTTGCCTGTGCCTCAGCCACGTCGGGTAAATTGACGAATTGGTTCAACAGCTTGAATTGTATGGCCCTGCACACCGCGTATACACAGCGGTGAACGACACCAAATGTCTCTGCCACAACCATGTATTCTAGCCTGACAAGCCAGACCCACATCCAGATGTTGGGTCTGCGAACTCACCATTGGCAGGGCTCAATCCGAGGGGCGGGATAAATGGTTGTCTTTCAAATTCCCTCTGCATGTAATAGGATAGCGCTACAACCAACGACAAGAGCAACGCTAGTTGATAGATTCAACTTTTGCCGAATCTGGTCGGCAAAAGCTGAAATCCAAGTCGCGGCCAAAGCTGATTCCAAAGACAGCTGTTCGCCAGCAGCAGCAGCAGCCATCTTCTTTGTTTTCAAGTAGCTGGGATGTAGGAATTAACCAAGGGGGTAAGCTTCGCTTCAGAACTCGAGCCATCTATGGCGCCATTTTGTTGCTAACTGGCCATCACCTCCTGTTAGCATTCCACTGACCGCCATTTTTTTTTTACGTCACTTGACTGCGAATAACTTTACATCAGAAATGTTTGAAGACTCTATTTGTCCGTTGTTTAGTTCCAAAGAAACACGACAATGTATAAAAGGCTCCATTACCTTGTACCTCACGTTATGGCTCCGTAGCAGACGTTTTTGTAAAAATAAGCTAACGATTGTGTCATAACCAAGTGACTTACTGTCGCATAGTAGAGGAATTACCGTATAGTACAGGAGAAGCTCGCAGGCAGTTTCGACTTACATGAGCTGTTTAGGTTTAATTACTAATGTTAACTAGCATGTTAATTAGCAATAATTAGCCTGTGCCCATGTTATCTCCTTACATCCACCTACACTCTCCATATCTGGAAGATTGGGAATGATTGAGATTTCTCTTGGCACAGCTACCAGAAGACTTCCAACTTTCAGACACGTTGCTCACGTCACATTCTCTCAGTTGGAGGCTGCGCAGTAAAGCTGGCCATCACCGGAAAAGTGCTTCTAATAGCCTTCACTGGTCTCCGTCCAGAGCAACGGGGTCTATTGGTCCATTATATACTGTCTATGGAATTAACACGGAACCGTCGCAACTCTGCCGTCCTTATGTTAAGCCCCGCCCATGGACTCTATACACGACGTGATTGGCCTGACCAGAATTTGGTTTTTCCAGCTTGCAAGCCAACGGAGAGCTGCTAGACTGACCCTGGCTGCAAATTACATTTGCTGCCACTAGGGAACATCTAGATTTCTAGGCTACCTGTGTTCTGCACAGGTGGCCAACTTGTCCAATGCTACCTCTCTCCATTTAGCCAAAGAACTTAGCTTCTAAACTCTTTGATTTGGCAAGCCGGTTTGCAATCTACAACCACGCGTAACGTCAACTTGCGACGAAACTATGCTTTGCGTAGTCTAGTTTATTCGTTCACAAACCAGTGGATGGAAACGCTTGTAATTCGCATTTTCTAAAAGTTCTCCTAAAATTTGCTTGACAAATAGATGGAAACATGACTACTGACTTGACTAACACTCAAGCCAAATTGGAGAGAAATCCAAAAAACATTTTAGAAACTGTTTACACGTACTCGTAAAGTAAACTGATCTTTTCTGTGTAAAGTCAGTGGAGTGTCCCTTAGTTAGTTATTTAGTTAGTTACTCAACCGTAATAACTTTTAAAACATCCTGTAAATTTCTACTCAGGTGAAATATTCCACAGACGTGGTCAATCATTAAACAGCAGTTGCACCTGTTCTTTCTTTACACTCCAGAGTTAATCAAAGAAAATCACCAATAGAAAACAAGTTACTATTTTTTTTTCTGTTTAATGATTGATGACAAACATTCAACACAACATATATATATATATATTAAGCAGAGTATATACAGTTTAGAATATGGACATTTCAAAAGTCAGAAAGTATACCAGGCTGTTGTTCCATAGCAGCAACTCTCACATGGACACTGATCGTCCCATTTACACTCACGCATGCACTTTTTAATCCCTGTTTTGTGCGTCTTTGCACAAACATTTCCTTATAGTACGCTGTTTTATACAGAATGTAGTTATAAACTGTATGTATGCACCATTAGATACTTCAAAATGACTGTAGCTGAACTACAGAGAACCGGAGTCTCTAAACAAGAATTCACAGATGATATTCACACAGGAGAAGTACCGCGATACTTCTGTGTGAAACACAATATACTTCAAAAGTTACTGTAGGTAAACTACAGAGGCCGGAGTCTGGATAAAACACAGTAAACTTACACACACACACACACACACACACTCGTACATACACACACACACACATACATACATGCTTATGCTGATACAACAGTTAAATAACACACTTGCAAAATGTCAGAAAGTTATCGACAACAGCTTGACAGGAATCCAAACACATATCCAAAATGTATTTCTAGACTCTGTGGTTTTTGGTGCTTGTGTTTTGTAAATGCCATGTGCTCGCCCATCCCTAAAGAGTCATTTTAAAGTATTCCCTCTGCGTAGTAAAAAAGTAAAAGTCCTGCCCACAAACCCATTTCACAGTCTGTGGTTTGGTGTGGGAGGTTTGTCCGTGGAGTAAAAATATCCTCCAGCTCAGCTCAGCTTGGCATCTTTCTAGAAAGCTCTTTTGACTGCAGCATTGTTACTCAAGGACACCAATGGAGATATTAGTTTCCAGAATAATCAAAATCTTCTTGTTTCTTGGATATTCGATTGTTCACTTGAGTTAACATATATCCATTTACAACATAGTTTAAGTCATTTCCAAAGTTATAAAATTGCACTAAAGAAAAGTGCTTTCAACTTTGCTCTTGCCCCAAAGTGCTAGAAAAAAAAAAAAAAAAAAAAACACACACACACAAACTCACCGCTGACTAAAATGCCCAAAGTTGGTACACCAGTAAAAACAGAAAAAAAGGGTTTCCCATGTAACAGGGTTAATAAAGTCTTCACAGCCTGTGTATGAACATTAATTGCACTCTGCTGATAGAAGGAAAGTGACACCATAAAACAAATAATATAACTTAAACTGTATTCAGAAACAAACAAGTTAGCTGCTAACTTCCTGTAATTTGTGGTTATAAGTATCTTCTTGCAGCTAAAACACATTTTCATCAGTACCAGGTCAAGCTGCTCAGGGGCCCTGGGGCAAAACTGAGCTGAAGGCCCCCACTGATCCTCCGCTTCCCTCTACTCTCTTTGGATCCATGTGTGCCGACTACACACAACGATATATTAACGTACATTTCCCCAGCCATAATCCTATTCTCGATTACTAATATGCCCCAAGTTTGCAGTGTGTCAGGTAGTTAGTGGCACACATTTATTTAAAACCTGAAATAATAATGGTATCAAAATTAGATAAAAATTAAGGAAGGAGCCACCTTTGCCTTAGGGCCTTTAAGAAATAGGTCCCTGTTTAGAAAATTCTATTCACAATCAGCCTCTTATGTGGAAAACAAAGGTGAGACGGGAGACCAAATGTCATTTGATTCCCGCAAGAAGAGGATGCTTCTCCTTGTCTTGTGCAGAGGTATACAATGTCTTGGAACAGAGGCAACGTAAAGAAGTTTGTCAAGACTTTTGTCATTTACACAGTGTCGAGTTTGCAGAAGCTGCACCGTGTCACACTTCTTTGTCAGTTTTTTTATGGCCAGGAAGTGAGAACTGGCTGTGCAGGTCTCTCAAAAGGATCTGGCTCCATTCCTCTGTAAAAGTAGGTCTCTTTCCAACCACACCTCGCACTCTGACACACATGCGGAAACTTCTAGCATTTCACCTCCACCCGCAGGTACACACCAGAGATTCAGTCTCGACAGCGACAGGTGAAGACTGAAGAATTCTTTTTTTCAGAGTTTATCAAGAGTCTTTCAGCAGCCCCAGTTTCCTCAGCGCATCCCTGCGTGATTCGTCCATCGCCCCCCGTCCAGAAAACTGCACAGTGATGCCTTGGGGACGAAACATGGAGCCCGATCTCCGCCGCGGTTCAGGTGATGAGGCTCGCAGTGCTGGTTTCTGGGTAGAAGCAGCGCCGTGGTATGACTGCCGAGGAGGTCTTGGAGCCGGGGTTGGAGCTGGAGCTTTAAAACTTTTTCCAGGGCTGTCTGAAGAGCGATTTAACCCGGTGGAGGGGTTGAAGGTTCGGCTCTTTCCTCCGTAACTGTTAAACTCGGTGGGTAGTGGCTCTGATTTGGCGGGCAAGGTTTGACTCTTGTTGATATGGGAGCTGAGGATGTCGGGAAGGTCGCTCCTGGTCACGGCTACAGGAGCAGGGGTCAAGACTTTGGTCTTTCCTCCGTAGTTGTTGAACTCTACAGGTGGGAGGATTTTTGGTTCATGGTTGGTTGACAAAGTTACCGGTTCGTTTCTGTGAGAAACAGAAGGGTTGACCATAATAGATTTCCCTCCATAGCTGTTTGATTCCAGCGAGGTGACCTCAGCCGGAGGGGGTAAGGATGCCTTTCTGTTCACAGGAGGTGGATGGTAGCTGCTCTGTGTGACTGCTGGAGGCGAGGGGCTCGGTTGGTGGTGTCTTTCTTCATACCTCCTGAGGGACTCTGTCCGCAGAATCTCTTGTTTTCTGTTGTCATGGATCTGGCTCTGAGTTGGTGTCATAACATTGGCTTTTGGCAATTTGCTGTTGGTTTCTGTTGTTGGAGGAACATTGGCCTCCAAAGGTTTGACACTGGTTTCTGCGCCTGCAGGACGATCCGGCGAGGTGCTGTTAGGGACGCCGACGGGCGACATACCCCCGGACGTGGCTTGGTTCCTGCTCAGGCCCAGCTTAGACAGGGCCTCCATCCTGGATTTATCCGGTAAGGGGTCCTTGAAGGAAATGCTGCGAGTGGGAGTATTTCGAGCCTCCTGTGTTCGAGCCTCCTGTTTCACGGCCGGCTGCGGATCCTCCTGCAGCAGAGGGTTTGACGTTCCTGTTAGGTTTGCCAGCATCTGCGCCCGTCTGTCATTGAGGTTCATATTAGCCAGCGGCTGGTTCTGGTGCTCCTTGTTGCCATGGATCACGCTGATGTTAGCAGGAAAGCGGGGCTTAGCAGAGGTAGCAGGACCATGTTTTAAATCGCCACTACAACTAAGTGGCTTGTCGGACTCCTGGCTGCTACGGCGGTGTAATTTGGAGGGATGGAAGTTGGAGGTTCCACCTGCCTGGTTCTCTGCTATCTGCTGGGCAATCAGAACCGGGGTGGGGATACAGCCTGGAGGGTGGTAGGAGTAGTGGCTGTCTGTCGACCCATAGCTGCCGCTTGGCAGGGGAGGGTTGTACTCTGAAGGCAAGCTGTCCACCTGATCTCGCCCTTGCCTTGTCTCGAAGTGGCTTTCAGGGTTCTGCATCATACTCTGAAAATCTGGGAGGAACAAATTACAAAGTGAAAATCTGGGAAAGACTTCAAGCCTCAGTTCATTTCAGGACTTTAGTTACTGTTAATGACATTGAAGTCACTTGGGGGTTTTAGCAACCTGGGGGCAGTTACTATACAATTGAAAATGTACCATGGTGAGTCCAGTAAATTTTAGACTCAATATATTAACTGACTATAGGTCAGTACATAAATAAAGGATTATGTATCTCTAGATCAGAATTGTATTGCTGACCAGTGTGAGGATGGATCAACGTAAGTACATTTTCAAGATAATTGCCTGGCGCAGAAAATGTCCCTTGGCTTTCACTCTCTCTGTGTTGCTGTTCTCAAAATCCCTTTGCTTCGGGAAGTAACAACTAACTTTAAGCTAGCAGGCAACTAACTTTCTTCAGGGTGCACATGTTCCACCAAAACAAGTTCCTTCCCGAGACTATTCTGCAGAGCCACCGTCGCTACGTCTGGAGTTTAACGCCGCCCAAGACGATTGTGATTGGTTTAAAGAAATGCAAACCACCCATAGCATTTTTTTTCTCCTATCCCAGAATGTATCTGTGGTGTAGCCAGACCTTACTCCACAGTGCTGTGGAGATAGGTCTGGCAATGCGAGACTAGTGTGAGGAGGACTCGGGAGTTCTTTGTATCGTAGATCTAAGTATTTCCAGAATCCTGGCTACCACCCTTCATACAAAAACAAACTGCTGTACGCTACCTGGGTTGGTGGGATTGAAGATCGGCCCTTTGTTTTGCCCCAAGTCGGGTTCTGGGCTGACCAGGTATATAATATCCTGGTCTTTGGGACTGAGAGGTCTGGCCAAGAGGGAAGACACAATAGGGCCGCTGCTTGCAGGGGTCTTCACTTGCCCGGGTCTCCGGTCGTTTTCCTCGAGACTGTCCTCCAACGAGTCAATGGTGTTCTCGAAGAACTGGATGCACTCCTTCTCCTCCTTGCTCAGGAACTGCAATGCATCATCTCTCTGTCGAGACCAAGGGACAGTAGGAACCTAGTTGACATGGTGGGATTTCATTATTTTTCATAAGTTTTTCACTATCTTGGCTTCGTCAGGGTCTGAGGTTGTTTCCAGTTCCTTAATATATTGATCAGTCATGTTACCTATCAATCATAGATACCAAAACTGCATCTTTTCAGAATTTGTTTTTTTTTAACAAAATAACAATACTTACTCTTTATATTTACAGAAAGAGGTCGAGATTTAATGAAGGGAGTTGGGTTTCTAACCTGGACGTTTTAAGTCTGAAAGGGTGGACTGTACGTAACCTCAGACACTAACCTGATAAAGAAAAGATACCTGAAAATGCTGAATAAGTGAATAAGGCAGGGTGTACTAGAGAAGAGTTGTATAACCTGATTTTATTTTTAAACCAGATTCCTTTATTTGTGTTGCACAAATTTAACTTGACCCTTTGCTTCATCATTAACGCCCATGTTGCACACCATCCACTCTGACTTTCTCATACAGTAGTCATGTGTACAGACGGAACACAGGGGTGTTTGTTCCCGCATCCCAACCCTCCAAACGTCTTTCCGACTCTAAATTAAACTGAAACTGCCCCTCTCTTCTTGCCTCTCCCTCTCTCTGCTTCACCTCCACGTCTACTCTACCTGCTTCCCTTTGAGTTGTTTTTTCCAGTCCTGATAAAGATCAAGTTCAAATATTTAAACCATACCACATGGCTGTAGGGAATAATCCCCTGTAACAATGTGTAATAAACCTAAAAATAAGTAGTGATGACAGAAGTTATTTTAAAAGTAGAGCCACAAAGAAAAAGTACTACATTACAAGGTAAACTTAAGTGAGCAAGTATTTGCTATAAAATCTGTTCAAATAATGGATTTTTTAGTATAAGTTTATTGTTGACATTGGCAACAGCAGTTAAATGAAATAATCTCTCCAAAACTATTCCTTATAACTCATTAACATGAGACTGAGACATGAGGCAGACTGAACCAACAGTGTTTTTTCCTTGATTTGTGGAAGACTTATGTGCACGTATTTGGCGGGGAGTTTAGGGGTCTGGTCCTCGCTCAAGAAAATTGTATGTTTTGCAATTAAAAGAAATATGCAATTTCACATAATTTTGGACCATTTTTAGTACCATATATGTGGCTAAAACATTGGAAAAGCAAGAGCAGGTTATAAATAAATACAATTTAAAAAGCTTAAAGACAAAACTTTCTAAAGACATCTACTGGGGACAATCTACGAATATTAGAACTGAGAAAAATCATGTTTTGATGCTCACATTGATTTACATTCATTCGGAGTAGGTGCTGGCCAAAACGGCTTGGGTGCTGCGCCTAAAGCCTTATAATGGTAGGGAAAACCCTGCTAACTATTCACTACTAGTTCAGTGAGTTTACAAATTTAGGCACAAGGTAAAATAATTATTTTTGTCTTAAAGTACAGTATTTTAAAAGCATTTCTCACACAAATAGACAACACAACGCAGAGTTAAATGTAGTGTTTTGATCTCAGGCCGGGTTTTACTATAATTACACAGCCACCAGACAGAAGGAAGCTGCTAATTTGGGCTATTTCAAGGTGATGACCTCCAGGTCTCGGCTGACATGACAAACAGGGTTTGTCGCTGACATCAGTGTTAGGAAAAAGTGCCACAACAAGGTTACAGAGAGTCTTGTTTTCGCTTTACACATACACACACCTGCGGGAACAGCCAACCGCAACCAATATGAGATAACGATAGATCTGCTGGTTTCAGCTGGAGTGAATAATGACTATTGTCATGAAGCAGCTCAGGACCTAGAAAATTGCAGCTCAACCAGTTTGGTTTTGTTGTGCGTTGATAATGAATGTCATCCCCGAGGCATGCGAAGGGATAAGGTTGTTAAGCAGGTGTAATGTCTCAGCGTCTGTAAATGACTGGGTGCATTGTGTAAACAGTACAGTACAGTTTGAATAATCAGCTGTTCATCCGATACGCTGAGTGTGTTTACTGTGTTTAGGGAGACAATAGAACAAGACGACTCTATTCTCCAGTTCACAGAACACAATGGTGTAAGAATACAAACCTGTGTCCCCAGCAAAGGCCAACAAATCAGCTTTATTTATTCTAGTTGGTAATGATCTCAAAGAAACTTAAAGGAATCAATGTTTAGATGAAAAGTTTGATATCGCTCTCATAACTGTACGCTAAATAGGAAGCTAAATTATTGAGCTGAAGGACTACTTTGACAGTTTTGGAAGTACTTTTATTCGCTTCCTTTATGAGTCTTTCTTTAGAGTATTTCTACACTAGTCTTGCCTGATCTAAGTACTTCTTCCACCTCTGCCTGTTTCTAGTCTTTATGCTAAGCTAAGCTAATCAGCTGCAGACTGTAGCTTTATATTTAGCAGACAGACACACAGTTGTATCGATTGATTTTCATCTAACTAAATAAGGAAAGCATTTAAATGTACATTTTAATGTCTTTTTGCGGGTTTTTTTTGTTTTTTTTACTATTTTTTTGGAGGTGGCTTTGTGTTAGTGAAGTGTTACAGTTGCTCCAGGTCACACTTTTATGTTTGAATCAGGCTGTTACGAAGCTCAAGTGATGCAAATTGCAAGGATCTACATATATGGGACACGTTTTGCACTCCAAAATTACAAAAATAGTACAAGAAGATCTCAAATCTGGTCAAGTATGTAACTATTTAGGTTTTTAAATACTCACAGATGGCCTGGAGCTTCTGCCAGCACCCGCGTTGACCCCGTAGTGAGGCTGAGGTTGGGCCTGCAGACGGACGTCCATGGTGCGAGGCTCAGAAGTCATCGGGACATCTCATGGAGGGTGCCGTGTTCTCCCTCTGAGGAATCATCAAATATTCTTTTCAACGAGAGTCTAAAAGTACAAAAGTAAAAGTACTGATTGTGTCCCCTGTTGCTGCTCGAGGTGGAGCTACTTTGAACTACTTTATACACAGTTAACTATAGGCCAGTGGTTCCCAACCTAGGGGTCAGGCCCTTTCAAGGGTCACCAGATGAATCTGAGGGGTCGTGGGATGTTTAATAGGAGAGAAGATGAAGAAAAAAAAAAAATGTTCTGATGCACAAATTCATTTTCATCTAATCTTTGTTTTATTGTAAAATATTGGAGTTGAATTGGCTAAATGTTTAGAGGAGAAATGTCTCTTGGGTGGAACTGATAACAACTTTGAAACCTAACAAAGGAGGCCCGACTAGACTTGTTATTATAGAAGCTTATCAAGTGTAAAATGTATAACTATATCTGTCAGTTAAAGTGCTCATATTATGCTCATTTTATCCTCAGGTTCATGATTGTATTTAGAGGTTATATCAGAATAGGTTTATGAGAGTATGAGGGCGTGCCCTGACAGTACCTAGGTAAGGACTACTAGCCAGTCAGAAGCAGAGTATGAGGGTGTGCCATGACAGTACCTAGGTAAGGACTACTAGCCAGTCAGAAGCAGAGTATGAGGGTGTGTCCTGACAGTAGCTAGGTAAGGACTACTAGCCAGTCAGAAGCAGAGTATAAGGGCGTGTCCTGACAGTAGCTAGGTAAGGACTACTAGCCAGTCAGAAGCAGAGTATGAGGGCGTGCCCTGACAGTACCTAGGTAAGGACTACTAGCCAGTCAGAAGCAGAGTATGAGGGCGTGCCATGCTAGCTGCTAGGCGAGCATTATAACGTGTGTTACAAAGTGACCACGTTGGTCTCTGAAGTAAAGGCTGGACTACAATAGAGCTGTTTGGAGCAGTTGGTGAACAGGGTTTTCTGTTGGAGATGGTAAGTCCCTTTGGGGGGACTTTGGGCTTTTTCCCTTTGTAAACCTATAACATGCACAAAAAAGATATATAACACAATAAAGGAAAGGGAAAAAGCCAAAAAGCATAATATGAGCACTTTAACTCTAGTCTGTACTAAGACGCATACTATTTCCCTCTGAAATGTAATGGAGTAGAAGTATACAATGGAAATACTCAAGTATATATACCTCAGAATGAGTAAATGTACTCATACATTTCATCCCTGCTCTAAACTCGACCTCTCACACACCTGATGGACTAGTTCACCTGGAACAGGTAGCTGTAAAACAGGCTCCATGAAGCCGAAACCACTCAGCCTTTTTTTTTTAGCCAACACATTCCTCTCTGATGCGGCTCTGATAAAAAAAAACTTCACAAGAAGAATATAAAAAAAAAAAAAAAAGTTCCTTGATGTGTTTGAAGCCAAAAAGCAACAAAAAAAAAACTCACCTGACAAGACACAGCTGAATGGTAATACCAGAACGTTTGCTTATAAGAAAAGGTTGGGTACATTTCGGTAAACTATAGCATCCTTATATTTCTGTTGAGTCATGAATTAAACCCCAAAAGCCAGTATTTTGTTTTACAGAGTTATGTAATTTGTTTATTCTTTCTACCATAGGTTCAATAGAACACACACGTTATGTTTTAGTGTTTTCGGGTCTATATAGCACCGTAAAATATTGGACAATGGGTTATGATGACCCAGTGTTTGTGTTATTTTTATTTTTGTTTGTTGGGTTATTCACCCAGACAAATATGTAGTGATTTTGACCCAGTAATAACATCCTCTTTATGTTTCTGTTGGGTCAAAAAAAGTTACGTTTTTGTCCCAGTGTTTGTGTTATTTTTAGATTTTCTTTGAGTTATTCAACAAACCCGATATATGGTTATTGTGACCCAGTTCTAGGGTTATTTTTTTAATTTCTCTAATGGGTCATCAAACAAAAATGGAGCACCAGCAAAGCTATGTGTTTTGACCCAACAAACTTCTTTTCAAATCCTCAAAAATTCATTATTAGCTGCACAAAAGGATGTGCATATGACATTCAAAACTGTGTTAAAGTAACATAATACTATGTTTTAGGACATGCATCTTTGTTTACTTTTTCTTGATAATAATGGATAATTTAACACCTTAATTTAAATCTAAATTGATCAGAAATCTATTTATTACACGTCTTCAATGTCAACAAAACTTGTTTCTGTATATCTGCAGTGTATTTAAGAATACAGCACATATTTCTACTTTTCATATATTGCTATAAAAAACAGATGGTGCAAGGTCTTAACATTGTTTCATACATTCTTAAAGAAAAACTAACAGCCCATTCATATATTGCGCTGTACTTTTACAACATTACATTATATTTTATATTAGTATGTCATTATTAGAAGTATCTGCAGGATAATAAAGAATATTGTGACTTTAAATACAAGCCCCATAATGCGCTTTACATTTAGGAAAAAATTGCGAGTGAAAATTAAATCTCTATAATTTTTTTATAGACAGTGACTTACCCAACAACTGCACAGATCAGGTCATCCTAAAAACCAACAGACGGGACAGTGGTTTCTTCCTTCAGAGAGACAGCATCAACATTTATCTCAGTAAACTTTGTTGTGAAAGAAATTGTCTTAAAAAGAAAAGTCCGGTTGAGTTGCGCGCTCGGTGAGCTCCGTGTGCGTAATGACACCACCTCGGCACATTACGCACTTAAATACCGCGAGGAAACTCCACCCACAGCCGTCAGGAGGGTGTGTGTGTGTTTGTGTGTGTTTTCATTCAGGTGTGTGAACAAAGTGTTAAGGAGGTGACTGTAGTGACACAGTGGAAAGTTATCCTACTCGCACCTACCTCAGTTTCACTAGGATGGGTTCAGGAGCAGTGGGACATTTAAGTTCTATCGTGTATTGTATCTTTTTTTTTTTTGCATATATATATATATATATATATATGCATATTTCTATGTTTTTTTGGCATCCTGGAAAGACTCAGAAGATATTTTTTTCCATCCACAAATCTTGCCACAACATTACTTGTCATTGAGTCAACACTTTTATTTGTGTAACATCCACATTTTGGGTTTGAAATGTACTGAGATTTTAGGAAAAGCCGATCAACAAATAGACAGGATAAATAAAACATAAGGGCTTTGGAATCAAAATGTAAATTGGTCAATCATTGTCACGATGTCTCACATTGCAGTATAAAACAATATCATGTTAACTTTTCTTGGAAATGTGTAGCCTAGGTGTTTTTTAATCCTGAGATGGTGCTTTCAGGTGAAATGGGACACATTTCTGAACTTTTATTCAATAATGGACAAACATAATGAGGTGGCTTAAACGGCAATTAAGGGCGTGCTGTAATATAATATATTTGATAGTTTCATTACCGGTATTTATTTTCCATATCTACGTATGAGCTCTCTTTTAACCTGTAATAATATGATAACACAATGTATCATATAATGACACTGACAGGAGCAATTATTCTTTAAAGCTATAGTGCGTAATTTGAGTAGCCACCCCATGAGTAATTCAAAAATAATGACAATATTGTCGTCCACATGATACAAGCCTTCCGTGACCGCCCCCCCCCCCCGTCCCAATCCACGCAGTTGCTAGTAGCCAAGGAGGACACTGAGGATTACAGTTTTTCTCGATTGCTTAAGCACTAATTTGAATCTCAGACCTTTTGCAAAATGAACACTAATAAACTATACACTAACGTTTCATATGAGTTAATTCTGTTTGAACCACACTGCTGTTGCTAACCTAAAACAATTTTAACAATTCTACTTCTCAGTGATTGGAGTACTGTAAATGAAGTACACAGAGAAAGTGGAAATATGCAATACGTTCACCAAACATTACACAAGACCAATGCTGCAGACTGAAGAAAATATATAATGTATTTCTCTCCATATACCCAAATCAGTCAACATGTCGACATGGAGAATCAACAACAACAACATGTCCCAGTTTTCATACAGCTAACTACAGTAAGTGTAGTCACTGTTAGCTCAGCAAACAACAGACAAACATAAAATACTGTATCCAGTACAGGTTATAATTACAAAAAAAGAAAGATCTGAAAATACAGTACAGAAAATACTAGTATACTAATATTTTTATAGTGCTTAAACCTGATTGGTGTGTCTACAATAAAGCAATCATGTGTTTGCGTACCTGATGGCTGTGTTCCACAGGCTGGCTCATAGGTAATTTGAAAGTCAGTGCTTTGGAATTGCAAGGAAATGACATCATGATATACTTCTGTGTCTAATGTATACAAGTGTGTTTATTATTTTGCCAACAGTGTGAGGCTGACTTTGTGCTTATAGTGGTGCACTTCCAGGCCAATGATTGGCTCCTTGAGTGTAAGGTTTTGATAATTGTGTAATACTTTTGATTTCAGTGTGTAAGCAATTGGCAAAAACTGTTAAAAAAAACAAATCATGATGGACTCTTCAGAAGAGGTCATTATCTTCACAGTTTCTACGCGGGAAAGTCACCGGACGCCACGATCTTCTGAACTGATAGTCTTAATTAGCTTTGTAGCAGCTCATTTGGCAACGGCTTGAATGTAACGGACGTTCATTAATATCAGAAAGTTACACACTAAAGCTTTAAGTATATTTTGCTGATATTACTTGCACACTAAAATGCAGGAATTATACTTATAATAGAGTTTTTTTTTTTTTTACATTGAGGTTTTGCATTTTAATACAGGATCTGAATACTTAGAATAGAATAAACTTTATTGCCCATCCGAGGCAGTAACAGTGTCAAAAGAAAATGGTTTAATCATTTTTATATTAAACCATTAGCTCAGGTTTGACCAAACTAATAATAATTGCGTACCACCACAGAAACACAATGCAATATCTTGAGAAAATTGGATAATTAAGGTAAGTTATCTTGAGCTAATGAGACAAAGCTGTTGCCTCCGAGACACAAGTGCACATAATAAGTTACCAATGAAACACGTTAAATAAACTGATACATACATTTGGCTAATGTTAAGTACAAAGTGCAGAGAAGAAGAGAATGTACTTGATCACTTGACAATGAGTTAAACGCTCATATTTGTTTGTTTGGCGCCCCCCCTGCTGGCTGCAGCCTGGTAGCTCGTTCCTTTATTTCCAGTTTTACATTTTCTTCAGATTCAAAAACTTATCAACAGTGATAGTTGTCTGTAGCCTACAGCCAAGGGTACACTGCAAACAGGAGCTAATAATAACTCATTCTGCATACTTTTAATTGGCGCCAATTTGCCAAAATGTAAACCAATAAAGGAGGAGAATACAGGAGTAATTATATCAAGGAAAATATAGGCACCTTTAGAGGTGTTGAATTAACTTTATTGTAGGCTAATTTTGGAGGATGTAGTGTTGTTAAATTAAAATGCTTTATACTGAGAGGTGTTTCTTATTGCAGCAAAGTCTCCACAGAACCCCTACTGAAGAGAAATAAGGGACATTACGTTAATTTCTTAATGAGTTACAAGGGATAAGTAATATATGCCAATGCCATAAAAACTTCACAATTTGGCAATGCCAAAAATAAATATGAAACCGTTTCTGGACAACCACAGCAGAAACTGCAATTCACATCAATGTCTGACAACCGTCTTATTTGCAAGCATAAAAATAAAGCGATGCTGATGCTCTAGTTTCCCAGTTGTCCCTAAACGCACCTCCGGTCTGCGTCAACAACCGCTCCAGTCTGTCCGTTTTGTTTGTTTGACGGTTGGTTTTGCACGTTACCGGGAGTAAGAAGATCCACCTGCCCGGCTGCTGTCCAAAGAGAGGTCTGGTGAGTCCGCACCTAACGTGTTATTAACGTTACAGTTGCTGTTATTATTCTAAGCCAAGTTAGTTAGGGGAACTTGGTTATTATCCCGCTAGCTATCTTAGCCTAGCCAGCTACACATAGATGCACCATCAGCTAAGTGAAATGCACCCATTGTCGGACACTGAGCCGTCTGTCGCACGATTCCTCCCATTTCCTCGCACCCAAGCCACCACACATACGCACTGGCAGTGTTTAAGCATGCTTGCTGCTATTGAAGTCATGTGTATTCACGGTACATCCCTATGTTTCTATTCATTTTAGTGGAATTAGCCAGCCCTGGATCGGGTTTGTGCGGTGGCCGATAATGGAAGCAGGGTTTTCCCCTCGTTATTACGGTCTTTCTGACATAAACGTTGCAGCTAACATATGCTAATATCTCGCCTCTGAATGAGCCTGATAATCTTGGCTCATCTAATGCACCCTGAGCTTGATATAACGTTAGCAACGAAGCTGGCAGACCGCAAAGATGTTGCTTCCATGAATCTTTCATGCGTGCAGTGTCAGACAACAGCCGTTATTTTTTCTTTTTTTCTTTTTAATGTTAGCCCTCCCTGTTAAGTAGCATGTTAGCCTACATATTAACATTTCATATTTACTAGCCACGGCTAGCTGTCACTGCGCCCTGAAACAGGTGCTTTGAGATACAATTCATCGTTTTTATCCTTACGATATATATATATATATATATATATATATATATATATATATATATATATAAGAACATTGACGTGGTCTGCTCATTTTGTCAAATGATTCCAAAAGATGTAGCTATGTTATCTTTTATGGTCATGTCCCCACTCTTGTATTTTTGGCAAGATGTCTGTAACGTTACATTTATTTCCCAAAATAATGACTTCGAATTTTCCCTTTCCTATGAAAATGGCTTTTTTCTTACTTTGCTAGCACAGCAAATCAATACTACATGATCAGTTTGATCTAATTACTTGGAGCCTTTCATATTCATGTATCTAAATCTTCTAATCATATATCATTTTACATTTTTGGAAATGAAATCAAACTTTCCATTACATCAAACCTAATATTCTAGAAACAAGGAAGCTATTAACACCCTGAATCTATGTAT
Source organism: Perca flavescens (assembly GCF_004354835.1). NCBI lineage: Eukaryota > Metazoa > Chordata > Actinopteri > Perciformes > Percidae > Perca > Perca flavescens. The sequence continues at coordinate 4,136,990 of NC_041353.1, forward strand.
AGTAACGCAATATAACATTTTTATTAAATTATTTATATGTATGTTCTGATTCCCCAATATTTTCTGTTTTTGTATGTTTTAATGTTTACCATGCTATTTGTACGAAAATGAGTAATGCATTTAAAAACAGGAGAATTTGCACACCAAATTGAAAATGTACACTTTTATTTGACACTTGACTTTTTTGTGAATTATTAAGCCACTTTTAAAAAAAAAAAAACATTTTTGTCTCTTTTCAATGTTTTTGTAGAATTTTTCTGCGCTATTTTTCGTACTACCACCAGTAAACACCAACTTATTACCACTATTTTTACACTCATTTTCTGGATTTTATGTTCAATAAACCTCATGTAGCCTACATTAAAATTACATCAAATTTTTGAGTTTAAAAAAAGCAGAAAGTTTGAATTATTTCGACTAATATTTAAGATCAGAGGATGTGGATGGGTAATCACAGACTGTCAAAGTTTAGTCAAAATAATTCTATAAAATTAAATAAAACACCCAAAAGTCAACGATAGTGAACCGATCCTTAAGTTGACTTGTGAAGGGCGTTTCATGGAACCATCTGTGTTACTTTTGGGTCAAGTGAAAAATCCTTATCACAACTTTCCTAGAGCCCAAAGTTATATCTTTCAAGAGCTTGCAAAAGCAAAACCTCACATTTGAAAGTTGAACCAAAAAAAAAAGCAGGGTAACTTCACCTCTTCTACATTGGCTCATAGGGTTTTTGAACCATTCTTTGTCTGGCCCCTCACCTGAGACCACTTTGCCTTGGGAGACCCTACCAGGAGCACACAGCTCCAGACAACACTGCCCTCAGGTTCATAGGGACACCTCTCCACCACGATAAGGTGATGGTTCCCGGAGAGGCAAAATGACGTTAAGTTCACTCATTTTAATTTCTAATTCCCCACACTCTCAAATTGGAGGAACACGACGTTTCATTTGAGAGAGGCAAAACACTAGCCAGCATGAATGAATAACAGGCGGCGGTATCTCGACGGATAGTTACCGGGACTTTATCCGGGCGAAACAAAAGGCTTAAAACGAGGATCAACCTCCACCTCTAAGAACCGGACAGACAGCAATCAAATGGCCTAGCTCATGGCAATAAAAACAACCGCGGCCCTCACCCGCAGCTGGTGAAGTGCTTTTACGCATCAGCGTTGGTGAACAATTTCTACGCTCAGGCACTGCATGTGTAACACGTGGCGGCACAGAAAAAACGCTTTTAGGAGTCAGAATGAATTCATCAGCCAACGCAGCCGCTTTTGTTACCGACGATTCTTTTTGTTCATTCACATAGACAACAATTCGTTCTGGTAAACACTTTTTGAATTCCTCGAGTAAAATAAGCTCTCTGATTTCCGCCATAGTTTTAACATTACAGGCTTGGCACCATTTGTCAAACAAAACGCTCTTGTCACACACAAACTCAACATACGTCTGGTTAGCAGTTTACTCACTGTTTGTGAATTTTTGTCGATATGCTTCGGGGACTAACTCATAGGCCTGCAACACAGTCTTTTTCAAGATTTTATAGTCAAGACTATCCTCAATAGATAGACTGGCACATACCTCTTGAGCTTTCCCCACTAATTTACACTGGAGGAGAAGGGACCAAAACTCTTTGGGCCAACTTAGGGCGGCAGCTATCCGCTCGAAAAGCGCTGAAATATGAGTCAACCTCGGACTCACGAAATGGAGGGACTAAAGCAATGTGCTTACTGATATCAAAAGCTGGAGCAGAAACAGCACTGCGGTCAAGAGGAGACATCGGGGTGGAGACTACAGGTGCTCCTCTTTCCAGCTCGAGAGCCCTGACGCACAGATGCATGGCCTGCACCTCTAGCTGTCTGTTTTTGGTCTCTACCTCCTTTATTTGGAGGGCTATGCGGAGATCCTCTGTGGTCATGTTACCCATGAGAGGATCCGTGACCGGCTGATGTTCAACACCAGCAGCGAACATGCCAGCAGCCCCCGCTGCTTTCACCTCCGCCGTCGGTGCGTCACCCGCCGCATCACCCGCGGCAGCAACAGCCACGTCAGCAGCAGGGTCAGATAGGACACCCTGCTCCACCAACTCTGCACACAGCAACTGTTTAAGCTCCGCTTTATTGATGCTGTAAGACACATGTACATCGTAATACTTTGCCAACACCAACAGTAGAGGTCGACCGATAGTGGATTTTACCGATACCGATAGTTAGGTTGGGCCGTATTTGCCGATAACCGATTAATCGACCGATAGTATTTAGAATTGATACTGGATAAAACAGTTGACATAATACATAATTTTTTTCAAAAAAAGTCCAGACGCTTTTGCCAATAATGAAAATAATAATGTCATATTTATTGATATTACACCCACAGCAATGCTACACAAGCATGTGTGTTGTCTAAAACAGTTTTCCTACATATTTGGAGTCATCCAGTGCAAAAATAAACATAATGAGCATTATAATTCATATAAAGGACAAACTATTTACATTTCTTCAAAAAAGGCCCAAATGTATGCCAAATCTCAAAACAGTGACGCCAATCTTCTCTGTAGACCTAGCCTGACGTGGTCCGACTCAGATTCTAGTCACAATGTGAGTCTGAAACCGCTCCATTGGGCTGTGATTATGGGGTGTGTTCCAACCGAACCAGGAAAAAAAATGCATCTGCATTCATTGGATAGACCTACAACCAATCAGAGCAACGGAACTCAACACTGTGTATCGTCTCCATAGCAACCACTCTTTGCACAATGCATTCATTCTAACTTCCGACTTTTAGACTTTTTTGAAGCTGGATATATCCTTTGTTGCGTGTAAATATAAATGTGGATAACGTTAGTGATAGTGACATGCTCGCTACAGTCGCATTTCTAAAGATGAATCGGCGAAAACACGTTTTATTTCAATGAGTCACGGCTTTGTTCTAGCGCTGCTGGGCGCTCCCTCTCTTGCAGTCTCTCTCTAACTCTCTCTACCATATAAAGCTCTCTCTCTTCAGTCTCTCTCTATCTCTCTCCACCATATAAAGCTCTCTCTCTTCAGTCTCTCTCTATCTCTCTCCACCATATAAAGCTCTCTCTCTTCAGTCTCTCTCTATCTCTCTCCACCATATAAAGCTCTCTCTCTTCAGTCCCTCTCTATCTCTCTCCACCATATAACACCGTGCTTTCGGGCAGTTGTTGAGGCTCCTCCGCTGAGGATTTTAAAATGAATGCGCTGTCGATTCTACACATCTCAATTCTCCAGCGGCAACCATTAGACGGATCGTGGACTATTTGGGTCGGACATTTTTGTCAGTGTTTTAACCGCTTGAGGTTAGTTAGCCTAATGTTTAGCGTCATCTCAGCCTTGAAAGCAAACAAACACGCAGTAACACGTGTCGAAAATAAACAACAGGAGACATCAGTGATAGTTTTTATTTCGCCTCTAGAGGCCGCTATTGTAATGCATGATGCCAGCAGACCCTTCTCAGCTCTCGTGTAGCCTACTGTGTAATGAATGACAGCGTGCGCTTCTCAGCCGCTCCAGCAACGGACGAAACCAGGAAAAACTATCGCCATGGATTTTTCCACCAATCAACTGTCGGTGCCGATTAATCGGCAAAACCGATGAATCGGTCGACCTCTAACCAACAGGTCTTTATTCCTGCACGTTTCGATTTTAGCCAAAGAAGGACTAGCCACAAAACCATCCAGTGAAAACTCCATAATTCCCCCCACACACCAAAAAACTGCCAACCAGAGAAAACCAACACTCACCGACCGAACAGACCCGGAAACAAAGCGCGACAAGAAGACGGAACGAGCCCCCATTCATGTTACGCCCCAGTCTAGGGGTGCCTAGGACGCAACATGGAAAGGCCCCATCTTCCCCATCTCCCAAGTAGCCACAAACCGTTACGTGGTTAGATCAACAAATGAATTTATTAACAGATAATGCTTTCAATAAATAATATATATTGGGCAAGCTCCCAATATAACAAATGTGTTTTGGTACTTCTTCAAAAGCAGAAGCCAGATTTGGAAACGTCAGTCAGTTCAGCTCTTTGGTTGAGTTGTTGTCAGTGTTTCGGATCACGTAAGCTGCGTTGTAAACCCTCTCCACACGGGCTGAGCCTTTACCAGGCGGCTGGAGTAACTGGATCAATTCCCAGCATCCCTCAGCGCGTCAGGTTACCACGGTCTCTCCGGGACTGGTCTCCATGGGAACATGCAGAGGGGGGAAGAGCACGACCGGTTGGTTTGATGCGGGTGGGGTTTCACCTGTCAGGTGTGTGTGTCTGTCTGTCTGTCTGTCTGTGTCTGACTTAATACCTATACATTGACTTGTGCGAGTTAGAGTTGTAGTTAAAGTTTAGCTTAGTTTTTGGTGTATTTATCCATTATTTTAACCTCTGCCACGTGTCCGCCGAGCATCTTGTAACGCATATTCTTTGTTCACATAGTTTCTCATTTAAATCATAATGTTGCCAATTTCCAACTTTTCTAATCACTGCAGTTTTAAATCAAACAAATAGGAGAAATGGTGCACTTGTTGGGGACTATTTTCAGCAGCAGATTAATCCACATTTTGTGCTCTAGTGAGTATTTGTGGCAGCAGAACGCTGTGGGTGGGATTGAGTCAAAATAAACTAAAGTGCGGTGTGTGTGTGTGTGTGTGTGTGTGTGTGTGTGTGTGTGTGTGTGTGTGTGTGTGTGTGTGTGTGTGTGTCTGTGTGTGTGTCTGTGTGTGTTCATGGTAATAAAAAAAAACAGGTCACAGGCTCGTTGATGTGTTTTAATAGTTTTTGGACAACAACGAAGCACACAGTTTTGTTCTTTGTACCTTTTCACTGAATTTGCAAACTGAAAATTAGGTCAGCTAAGACATTTTACAAGCAATTTGAAAATAGGTTGCTGTCCTGCAAAGTCTGTTGTCTGGTTGTCCTTGAAAGCACCAGCAGTGTCATTTCACACAACAACAAGGAGACTTGGACCAAAACAATGATGCGACCGGATGTTAATTGTGACGGATCAATCATCCCAAACAAGCATCATGTTTTAGGATTGCTTGCAGACGTTCAAAGACAGAAGAAGGTGTGACTTTGACATAATGATACTGACATAAAAACACAACACAAACCTCGTTCTTCAGCTGGATCTTTAAATAAACTCAGGGAGTGACGCAAGTTTTTGTGAG
>NC_041353.1:4147172-4166878 GCF_004354835.1 Perca flavescens
GCTGCTTGTAGCTTTCTCCAGGACCATTGTACCCCGAAATAACTTACAGAAGTGCCCCCAAAGCAACCCAACTGTGTCTTACTGTGTAATGAAAACATTGTACTACTACATTTACCTGACATATTTACCTATACATATTTATTTTACTCCCAAAATATCCCAATTAAAATATGATGCATTATTATTCATTAAACTATCTAGCTCCACCTTGAACAAACATTTAGTAAATGTAGGTGTGTTGTGCTGATATATTCCTCTCTTTTCACTTGAAATAAACATTTGAATGCAGGACTGTGATGACGGTCCTCACTTCATAGATCATTAGAGCTCACTCTTGATAACTTTTAATGTCTTTATCGGTTCCCCGTGTGTTCTCCTGGCAGAACCAAGCTGAGCAGCGCCCCCCTGCCCGACAGAGTGCCCCGCCCACCTCTCTGTACCGCACCCACTCTCTGGGAGCGCACCCTAGTGGCCGCCCCACGTCACTGCGGGCCGACCAGCTCCCCACGCAGCCAGTGTACTCCACCCCACGGCACAGCCACAATGGAAGGTAATGAAAACACACTGACATCAAAATCATCTTTGGTGGTAGTTAGACCTAAGTTGATCACAAATGAATTGGCAATTATTTTGAGAATTGATTTGATTTTTCAAGCAGAAAGTTCCAATATTCTCTGGTTGCAGCTTCTCCAATGTAAAGTGTTTGTTTCTTTTCTCTGTTTTACATCAAATTTAATTGAATAGGTTTTAGTTTTCGATAATATTTTTTGAAGTTTTCAGATAAAACAAGACATTTGTAGGCATCACCTTGGGCTCTGGGTATTTTTCACAATGTTTTTCTGAGATTTTATGGGACAAAAGAGGTGTAGGGGTAAGGAGAGAAAGTCCAGCAGCCAGACTGTCTGTGTGACACTCACTCTTAACACGTTTGTAGGTTTTTGTTCACAAATAATTTTGCCAAAGACTTTTCTTTTGTATCCGCTGTAATCCATAACTGACCTCTGTGATGGTTACGCTGCCACACAGTGTGCCAGGCCAGGAGGCGGAGTCGACCGAGATCAACTTCCTGTCCGCAGAGGATGGCGAGGAGTGCAGCGCTCTGAGCGACAGCCTGTCGCGGCTGCGCAGCCCATCGGTTATGGAGGTCCGAGAGAAAGGAAGCGAGAAGCTGAAGGAGGAGCTGGCCAAGGCCCAGAGGGTAGGACGGACACACACACACACACACACACACACACACACACACACACACACACACACAGCCACAGTCACAGTCTCTGGTCTTAACCTGAAGGTATTTGAATTTAAACTGAATGTGAGTGTATGTGTGCAGTTGGGACAGTGTGTGTTTGTAAGACTTCACTTCATCTCACCCACACTATCATTACTGACATTAACATGTACTATTTTATGTTAAATGCATTTATATTATTTGTTTTTATACATTTGTTATTATTTAAAAGGGGAACAAGTCCTCAAACATATTTCACTAATTTCTATTTCTTCATCATTTTCATTTCTTACTTCCATGTGTTTTCATTTGGCGGTTGTTTTTCTGTTGTGTTGTTTTCTGTTTTTGTGTATGTGTATGTGTGTGTGTGTGTGTGGAAGGAGCTGCTGTTAAAGGATGAGGAGTGTGAGAGGTTGTCTAAAGTCAGAGACCAGCTCGGCCAGGAGCTGGAGGAGCTCACCGCCAGTCTCTTCCAGGTCGGTCCGCCTCTCCTCCGTCCATCTGTCCGTCTCCTCTGCTTGTCCGTCTCCTCTGCTTCCTGTTTCCTGTTTCCCTTCCTCCTGAGGCAGTGGCCAGACAGAAAAAAAATTAAAATGGTTCCCCCTGGGATTTGTTGCTCTCTATTCTTTGGCAGCAGAGATGTAAAAAACTGTGTTTTAGTTTTATTTCTAAACATTTAGTGTGTCTCGGGTTATTTTTCTTGATCCTCCATCAAGTCATTAAAATAGAAACAACTATGGCTCTTTTTCCAATTGCCCGGTGCTGGTGACCAGAGAGAAAGCTCTGTTTCTCAGTCTTGCTTCGTTCAACTCTCTGTACTTTTTTTGACCTCTAACTGAATCTCTGAGTGGGGGAAATAATCATTTAGCTCTGAAATCTATTAACAACTGGCCGTAAGTAAGGTCGTCAACAGATACAGATTCACTGTGTCCTACATGTTAGTAATAATAATAATTCATTACATTTTATATAGCGCTTTATCATACACTCAAAGCACTTCAGGGGGGAGGACTACTCTCTAACACCACCGATGTGTAGCACCCACCTGGGTGATGCACGGCATCCTTACGACGGCAGATGCTTACCACACATCAGCTTAGTAGAGAGCGAGGGAAACGTTTATTTTTATGTGGTGGGGAAACCCGGTAGCCTAGAAATCTAGACGTACCCTAGCGGGAGCAAATTTAATTTGCAGCCAGGAGGGGGGTCTAGGCACTCTCCGTTGGCTTGCGAGCTGGGAAACCAAACTTTAGTCAGGCCAATCACATTGTGTATAGAGTCGGTGGGCGGGCTTACGGCTGCTGCTCCTTGGAACAGCAGTCTTCTGGAAGACTTGGATTTCAGCTTTTCTTTGAGAAAAGAACAAAGAACGGCACTGAAATCATTCTTAAAAAAGGAAGATGTGTTCGGAGTTTTGCCGGATACGGCAAAAGTTTGCTACCTTCTTCGTTGCTCTGGATGGTTGGAGCGCTATCCTATTGCGTGCAAAGGGAATATGAAAGACAACTGTTTATCCCACCCCTCGGATTGAGCCCTGCTAATGGTGAGTTCCCAGACCCAACATCTTGATGTGGGTCTGGCTAGAAAACCTGAGCACCCGGAGAAAACCCACGCAGACACAGGGAGAACATGCAAACTCCACACAGAAAGGCCCGGGCAACCAGGGTTCGAACCCGGTACCTTCTTGCTGCGAGGCCACAGTGCTAACCATTGGGCCACCGTGCTGTTATTGTAGGCTCAGTTTAATATGCAACTTAATTAACAATATATTCAGTAGGGGGTCCCTGCTCTGTCTCTCTTTCAGGTAAGGGGGCTTTGGCCTACAAATGTTGAACATCATGGATGTATGAGTTGAAAATACAGAAAATACTTTTGGAGAAAGAACAACAACGGTGAAACGTAAGAGCAGGGATTTCATATCTTGGACCAATGACAAGGTGGAACTGTTACTGAAAGGTTTGGAAGCCTACCTAAGTGATAAGACTAACTGCCGTGCAGCATCATTTCCAAAGGACATGACGGAGCTCGGAAATGCCGGAGTAGTGTGGAAGCGAGGGTTAAACGTAGCAAAAGACATTCTTTCTAAAAACCAAAATACACCTCCAGATTGTTTTTTCATTTTCAAACTTGTAGTCTTCTGCCCCAACCGACGCTGCCTCAAGTGACATCCCTTGAGGACATTTATCAGACTTACACCGCTCCCTCCGGAGACACTAATGGCTTTATGCAGCCTTTTCCACCTATGCAGTAGTCCTCCCCAACACTGGGGGAAACGGTCTTTCACAAGAACACTAAACCTTTTTGAGTTGTTTGACAAATTTCTTGTTCTGCCGTTCGATGTTTGAGTTCAAGAAGCAGACGGAATCTGTGCGGCTGGCCTTCACAACATGTTGTTCCTTTTCTCCTTATGCTCCTTGTTCTTCAGCCTTTTTCTCATAGCAGGTGTTGGGATATTTATGTGTGTGTGTGTTTGTGTGTGTTTTTTGTAGCCTGTATACGTAAAGCAGCAAAACCAGTGTTTTGTATTCAAACACTTGCACAATTATGTTTTTTTGACGTTTATTTTCAGAGTGAATTGTTCCTTTTAATACCCATTGAGCTTGTGTAGATCTGTTTTACTATCAGAATAAAAACCAAATCCCAACACCTGAAAGTGAAGAAAATATCCTAAAAAAAATAAAATCGTTTGTGTGTGTGTTTTCCAGGAGGCCCACAAAATGGTCAGAGAAGCCAACGTCAAACAGGCGAATGCTGAAAAACAACTGAAGGAAGCCCTGGGAAAGGTGACAGCACTGCCGACGCTATGAATGTTCCTCTCATGAATATCGTACTCCTTCTCAGAGTCCTAGCTCAGTCAAATCTTCAACACACACAGTCATGCAAGCCATTAATACCATTCAGTGTGACATACTTCCTGAGGATATCATTATCTCTGATACGGGTGATCTCGGGTACACTGCAAACAGGAGCTGCTAATTTGGCATGCTGTTAATGGTGCAAATTGGTTGTTCAATAGGTTCCCAAATAGGTCTACAGTATATGTTGGTGTCGGCATGTTTCCATCTATCAAATTAGCAAAAAAAGAAACTTCTTCTTTTTAGATTGACGTCCTCCAGGCGGAGGTCCAGGCCCTGAAGACACTGGTGCTCTCCTCCCCCACCTCCCCGCTGGGTGAACTGCCCTCTGCGGGAGCCGGGGGGAAGACTCCCTTCAGGAAGGGCCACAGCAGGAACAAGAGCACATCCTCGGCCATCATGGGGACGCAGCCCGACCCGTCGGCCACGCAGCCCATCGTGCGGGAGTGTAGAGAGGTAAGAGCGCTAAAACGAGCCTCCTACAGAACTTGATGTAACGCCACAGCTGACAATACTTAGAATGTGTTAACCTGTGTTGTTGGACGTGTAGGTGGACAGTCAGCTGTTCAGCGACTTCAAGGCGTGGAAGGAGGAGCCGACGCTCGACCGGGGCTGCTGCTTCCTGGAGAGAGTTTACCGTGAGGACATCTACCCCTGCCTCACCTTCAGCAAGAGCGAGGTACAGAGAGATGCAGACAAAGATCTCACTTAAAGGCCTGTTTTTGACCACTAGTAGTGGTATGGAGTAGGGGTGCATGATATATTGACTCAATATCGTTGCGCAATATTATATTGAAAGTGTCGCGATAAGGACGATAAATATTTAGTTTATTTTGTGGAGCGCTGCGGCTGTGTGGCTGAGTTGTGTTTGATTTTAGAGCCCGCTTCAAAGGCTATAATGATCCTGTTTCATTGGCCAGTTACCGTGCCACATGCACGTTAGTGCACGTCAGCGCACAGATCCACTACGTGACAAACCATATGGAGCGTACCACGTGTGTGCATATTTCGACAGAGTGACAGTGTAAGGGAAGAAATAGATGGAACGAATCAGAGAAGAGAAAGAAAAGAAGTCCTGTTCTCTTTATTTATATATTCTATACTGTCCAACCAGTAGAACAGGTCCTGTTCTCTTTATTTATATATTTTATACTTTCCAACCAGTAGAACATGTCCTGTTCTCTTTATTTATATATTTTATACTTTCCAACCAGTAGAACAGGTCCTGTTCTCTTTATAAAATATATAAATACTGTCCAACCAGTAGAACAGGTCCTGTTCTCTTTATTTATATATTTTATACTTTCCAACCAGTAGAACATGTCCTGTTCTCTTTATTTATATATTTTATACTTTCCAACCAGTAGAACATGTCCTGTTCTCTTTATTTATATATGTTATACTGTCCAACCAGTAGAACATGTCCTGTTCTCTTTATTTATATATTTTATACTGTCCAACCAGTAGAACATGTCCTGTTCTGTAGACATGGTCTTTATTTATTTATATTTATTATTTTGTAATTTTACATATGTTTAAAAATATCGAAATTCATAATCGATATCGCGATATCACATTTTGTCAATATCATGCAACCCTACTTGGAAGCTACCCGAGACCGTTGTTTTCAAGCGGACCGGAGTTCGGTTGTTTGGTCCGCACCAATCAAATCAAATGAGCTTTCACCCCACCCCAAGCGAACCGAGTTTTATGGGGGGGGGTTTTCCTTCCTCAGTCAGTTACCCAGATATCGTGATGGATTGTGGATGTTTTTTCTTGCAACGTATCGAGCTTTGCAGAATCACGGTATCGCGTTACCGTCGTTATCACAGGCAACGTATCCCACCCCCACCCCTACTGTTGACTAGGTAGAGAATGTCTTGCAAAGTTAAGTCTTTTTTTCTGTCCACTTTTCTAACCTGTCCTCGAAGGCTCATTGTCCTCTCCTGCTCTCTCCTCAGCTCGGTTCGGCCATCTTGGAAGCTGTGGAGCAGAACACGCTCAGTGTGGAGCCGGTCGGTTTCCAGCCGCTGCCTGTGGTCAAAGCCTCGGCGGTGGAGTGTGGAGGACCAAAGTAAGACCGCACACACACACACACACACACACACACACACACACACACACACACACACACGCGCACACACACAGAGCAACTCTTTATCCTCTTCATCGAGCTATCACTCTTTCATCGTCATCTCTCCATCTTCCCTCAATTTCCTCCTCTAGTGGGCGAAGGGCTGAGCTCGTCACGTAAGTCTGACTCTCTCTCTCGCTCTTTCTCTTCCATCAGCATTTTTTAATTTCCCCTCAGTTGCTCCTCCACCCCGCCTGGCTCTACCAAACACCCCTTCTAACTCTCATACTTATAATAATCCTTCCTTCAGTACTTTCTTCTGTCCAGGTTTATCAAAGCAATCCTGATGAGAGCAAGCTTGATAAATGTTTAACAGTGATCCATCTCTCCTTACTTCCTTTCCTTGCTTCCTCAAGTCTTAGTATTAGTCTTGTTTTGTTTGAAAGTTTTTATTTTTTTATACATATTTTTCCTCACTTTGAAACAAAACCCATATATAACTTCACGTCTTTTTGTGTGTCTCCCCGATAGAAAATGTGCCCTGAGTGGTCAGACCAATACCTGTAAGCACAGAATCAAGTTTGGAGATTCGTCCAACTATTACTACGTGTCTCCGTACTGTAGATATAGAGTGAGTACCAACACACACACACACACACACACACACACACACACACACACACACACACACACACACACACACACACACACACACACACACACACACACTACAAAAAACAAGCCAATACAATCAGGAGTTCATTTTCATTTCTGTTAGACTTTGTTCAAACCCAAGCTCGTACTTGTACATCACATCCAGGAGAATCCCAGATTCAGTGAGCATCAGTCCGCCTCCTTTAAAGTGCTCATATTATGCTCATTTTCGTTCATAATTGTATTTAGAGGTTATATCAGAATAGGTTTACATGGTTTAATTTTCAAAAAACACCATATTATTGTTGTACTGCACATTGCTGCAGCTCCTCTTTTCACCCTGTGTGTTGAGCTCTCTGTTTTAGCTACAGAGTGAGACATCTCACTTCTGTTCCATCTTTGTTGGGAGTCTCACATGCTCAGTAGCTAGGTAAGGACTACTAGCCAGTCAGAAGCAGAGTATAAGGGCGTGCCCTGACAGTACCTGGGTAAGGACTACTAGCCAGTCAGAAGCAGAGTATAAGGGCGTGCCCTGACAGTACCTGGGTAAGGACTACTAGCCAGTCAGAAGCAGAGTATGAGGGTGTGCCCTGACAGTACCTAGGTAAGGACTACTAGCCAGTCAGGAGCAGAGTATGAGGGTGTGCCCTGACAGTACCTAGGTAAGGACTACTAGCCAGTCAGGAGCAGAGTATGAGGGTGTGCCCTGACAGTACCTAGGTAAGGACTACTAGCCAGTCAGAAGCAGAGTATGAGGGCGTGCCATGCTAGCAGCTAGGCGAGCATTATAACGTGTGTTACAAAGTGACCACGTTGGTCTCTGAAGTAAAGGCTGGACTACAATAGAGCTGTTTGGAGAAGTTGGTGAACAGTGTTTTCTGTTGGAGATGGTAAGTCCCTTTGGGGGGGACTTTGGGCTTTTTCCCTTTGTAAACCTATAACATGCAGAAAAAGATATATAACACAATAAAGGAAAGGGAAAAAGCCAAAAAGCATAATATGAGCACTTTAAGTGTAATATATGTTTAACTCCTGTAGATGTCATTCATGAGCTCTGTGTTAACTGTAGCTTTGTGTAGTATCTCATGATCCTGCTTGGTAAATTTCATATCCCAAGAAATCTAAATTTGCCATGTCATTCCAGTTTTTTTATTCATATGTAGTCTCTTAAAAATAAGAAAAATGTGTCAACCATACATCACTGTAACTAATAGTGATGTATGGTAGACATCTCCTTCATGTTTTCTTTTTAGTCTTTCATGTCTTTCTTGACGATAGGACATCTAGGTTGTCTGACTTTGTTCCATTTACTTTCTTAATTTTTTTATTTTTTTTTTAAGAAAATGAAGTTGTAACACCTCGAAAAGATCTGTTTCACAAACACTAGATACAAACAGTTTTTATACTGTATAAATTGAATTTGTTTTTGTCTTCTCAGATCACAGCAGTGTGTAATTTCTTCACATACATTCGCTACATCCACCAAGGGCTGGTCAAACAGCAGGATGGTAAGAGAGAAACAGCCACACGCACCACAAACGCACTACACACACACACACACACACAGACTTTTTAACTACTTTTTTGGACATACTATGTTATCCTACATACTATTTCTATTGACATACTATACTGACTTTTGATTTGACTGATGACACCCCCTGGTGGCGTTTCCCTCTGCTGTGTGTTTGTAGCGGAGCAGATATTCTGGGAGGTGATGCAGCTACGGAGGGAAATGTCCTTCGCCAAGCTTGGCTACTACAAAGACCAGCTGTGACCGACAGCCCCACCCTCCAATCACAGCCAACTGCGCCCCGAATCCCCGCCCCCTTCCTGGTCCTGTTTTTCCCTCATCCTGTCATTCCCCTCCCTCCCTCCCTCCTTTTGTGTGAGTGTGTTTTTGTGTGTGAAAGAGAATAACTGTGGTTGTTTTCAATCACCACAAAAAAAAAAAAAAAAAAAAAGGACATCCGTGGTCTGTTGTCGTTACTGATCTGGAGTTTTTATGGGTTTCTGTTGAGAATCCAAAATATTTTTCTTTTATTTAAACATTTAACACTCCCGTTATATGAATTATTGTTAATATATGAAGACAACTGGCTTTGTTCCCCTCCTCCTCTAAAAATAAACATACAAAAACCCTTTAATTGTTAAATCAGAGTTTAACAGGGCTGAAATAAGTCATTTGAATTCTTCAGTTACAAATGGAGACAACTTTCTGGACACATGATGGAGAATTAGATCCACTCTTCTGAGATTTAGAGAATATTTAAATATTTAGAAATAAGTTGTAGTGTTGGGAAAATAAAGTCATAAAAGAAAAATGTATAACCTATCGAACATTATTTAAACAGCCTAAAATATTACAAGTATTCTAGAAATCCCAGATGTATTTTCCTAACTGTGGCCGTGTTGCTCCGTCGTAGTGGCACAAGTAACTAAAACCTGTTAAACAGTGCTGCTAAATGACCAAACAATCAATTATTGTGAAACTGTATAAGCTGACATTGAATTTATGTTGTAGAAAATGATAAAGGCAGTATGTGAAATGTAAAGAAATGCGTGCAAAGATAATCAGAAGATCACCCATTCAGACTGGATAGTAATAATTACAGCTGGAATGACTTGCTGTTTTTCTGCAAACTTGTTGGTCCGCCTTTTAATTTATTGAATTATAATATTTCTTTGCCTCCCCTTTTAAATCTCTGCCACCCTGGAGGCGTTTGGCTTACTACTGCTGAATGTCCATCTGTGTTCATGACCCTATCCAGTATTATCCAGATAATACAGAGAAGAAAACAAAGAATTAAATTACAACAGAGCACAGTGAATAATTCCCCACCTGCCCCTGTAATGTTTATCCTGTCTGAATGGGGCTTAAAAAGTCTTTTCAGCATTATAAGGTTTGTCTCTGTATGACAGAAAATGTTATTTATAATTACTTTAATAATTTATGACCATTGTTTGACGGTTATTTTGTTGTCGGTGTGGTTTCAGACGATAAAGCTTCAGGTGGAAAAAAATGAAATTTCCATTTTACTGCTGTTAAACACTACATGATGTTCTGGCCTCTTTTACATACTTTTGACAAACAAATTTGCTGTGTGAATTTTCATTTTCCTGGTGTTTTCAGCCTGCTGTATTTAATCAATCAGGAAGTGTGTAGATAATAAGCTGTGTGTGGGGGGACGCCGAGTGTGTTTTCTATGCCTGGTGTTGTGTAAACTTTTATGTATGTTAATTTAAGCCTGATTCCTCTGCATCTCCCTCTCTTGTCATCCATAGTCATTGTCACTTTCCCGGTTTGGTTTAGTGCCTTTTCTCTCAGACACTCTGAAATAAAAACAGTAATACCTCTGGAAACTGCTGCTGTTTGTGGAATCTGTCCCCCCCCCCACCTTACACGCTTCAACGTGACAAAGTCAAGTGCACTACAGGCCAGTTGACATGTCCAGCACGTTTACACTGGCTGTATTAAGTCAAAATGTCTATTTAATCAGGGGTCGAAGAAGTATGACATGTACTATAGTATGACTTTTTTCAGTATTTTTTTGAGTATTTTATGACATTTTTCGACATACTATACTATGACTTTTTTTATGACTTTTTCAACATACTATATTATGACTTTTTCAACATGCTATATTATGACTTTTTTCGAACATACTATAATATGACTTTTTCGACATGCTATACTATGACTTTTTTTGTTTTTTGTTTAAGAATATTTTTGGGGGCTTTTTCCCCTTTTATTTCAGAGTGACTGTGGATAGACCGGAAAGGTGGGAGAGAGATTGGGGATGACACACAGCAAAGGGCCGCAGGTCGGACCCGAACCCGTGCTGCTGCAAAGGCCCCAGCCCACAGAGGTCGCACCAACTTTTTCATTACTTTTTTCGACATGCTATACTATGACTTTTTTCGTGCCTTTCAACATACTATGAGTTTTGCCAGCATGCTATACTGAGTTTTTCAACATACTATACTATGATTTTTGTTGACATACGGTACTATACTATGACTTTTTTTTCATGAATTTTTTTTGGCATACTCTACTATGACCTGTGGCCTTGACTTCAGTCGCCATGAAGTCCTGGAGTCCTGGAGGCAGCATGTGCAGCTGTGAGATGTCACATCTGGAACATGGACAATCAGCACTGGTGCACCACAGGGATGTGTCCTTTCCCCACTGCTCTTCTCCCTTTACACAAATGACTTGAGGGACCCAGCTGTCAAACTCTTGTCATTGGGCTCATCCAGGATGGTGACAAGTCTGCATATCGGCAAGAGGTTGATCATTTGGTGCTCTGGTGCAGTCAACAACAACAACAACAACTGCCATCACTCTACTGAAGTGCGGATAACGGGGGTCATCCCCACTTAGGCCACTCACCCACTTCTTTACACATTACATTCTTATCATTCCAATATGCATCTTGCACACTACTTTGCACGATTACGTTTTGCACTCTACATCCCACTCCATGTGTACTTGTCTTGATATTATGTCTTATTTGTATATTTGTATTTTGTATACCATATAATCAATAATATAATAAAAGTAGAGGGAGGCAGGCCAGTACAGCACGATCCCGTTATACTCTGCTTCCCGTGTCGACATGCTTTACTGTGACTTTCGTGTGACATACTATAATACAACTTTTTTTATGACTTTATCAACATACTATACAATGAAATTTTTCAGTTTTTCCTCGCCACTGTCGCACTGCTTGCTCTTGATGGAATTACTGTAATTGTTGGGGCTTTGTAAATTATAGAGTGTGGTCTAGACCTACTCTATCTGTAAAGTGTCTCGAGATTACTCGTGTTATGATTTGATACTATAAATAAAATTGAATTGAATTGATTATATTCAACATACTATACTATGACTTTTTCAACATGCTATACTATGACTTCTTTTGACATGTTATACTATGACTTTTTTTGGACATGCTATAATATGACTTATTTAATGCCTTTGTCGATATATATACTATGACTTTTTTTGACATACTATACTGTGACTTTTTTCATGACTTTATCGACATACTATACTATGACATTTTCCATGACTTTTCGGCATACTATAACTTTTTTCGACATGCTATTTCATGACTTTTTCAACATGCTATGCTATGACTTATTTTATGCCATTTTCGACATATTATACTATCAAGAATTGATTATATTCAACATACTATACTATGACTTTTTAATAATATGACTGATGTCTTTTTCGACATATATACTATGACTTTTTTTGACATACTATACTATGACTTTTTTATGAATTTTTCGACATGCTATACTATGATTATATTCGACATACTATGCTATGACTTTTTTGATATATTATACTATAACTTTTTCATCACTTTTTCGACATGCTATACTATGACTTTTCTCGACATATAATAAAACTTTTTTCATGACTTTTTTGATCTATTATACTATGACTTATTTCGTGACTTCTTTTGACATCTTATTTCATGACTTTTTCAACATGCTATACTAAGACTTTTCTCGACATACTCTAATACGACTTTTTCAACATGTTATACTATGACTTATTTCATGCCTTTTTCGACATACTATACTATGACTTTTATATTATGACTTTTTTCATGACTTTTTCAACATGCTATACTAAGATTATATTCAACATACTATACTATGACTTTTTTCAACATGCTATACTATGACTTCTTTTCATGACCTTTTTCGACATACTATACTATGACTTTTTCACCATGCTATAATGTGACTTATGTCATGCCTGTGTCAACATACTATACTATGACTTTGTTTTATGAATTTTTCGACATGCTATACTATGATTATATTCAACATACTATGACTTTTTTTTACATTTAATACTATGACTTTTTCATGATTTTTTTGACATACTATACTATGACTTTTTTCATGATTTTTTCGACATGCTATACTATGATTATATTCGACATACTATACTATGACTTTTTCAACATGCTATACTATGACTTGTTTCGTCATACTAAAATTATTATATTTATTATATTTTTTGACATTTTATACTATGACTTTTTCATGATTTTTTCATGACTTTTTCATGATTTTGTTGACATACTATACTATGACTTTTTTCATGACTTTTTTGACATACTATACTATGAATTTTTCGACATACTATACTATGACGTTGTCGACATACTATACTATGACTTTGTCGACATGCTATACTATGACTTTTTTCAACATGCTATAAAATGACTTATTTCATGCTTTTTTCGACATGCTATACTATGACTTTTTCAACATGCTATAATATGACTTATTTCATACCTTTTTTGACATAATATACTATGACTTTTTCGACATGCTAAACTATGACCTTTTTTTATATATTATATTGTGACTTTTTCATCACTTTTCGACATACTATACTATGTCTTTTTCAACATGCTATAATATGACTTATTTCATGCCTTTTTTGACATAATATACTATAACTTTTTCGACATGCTATACTATGATTATATTCGACATACTATACTATGACTTTTTTTATATATTATACTATTACTTTTTCATCACATTTTCAACATACTATACTATGACTTTTTCAAGATGTTATACTATGACTTTTTTCGACATGCTATACTATGACTTTTTTCAACATGCTATACTATGACTAATTTCATGCCTTTTTTGACATACTATACTATGACTTTTTCGACATGCTAAACTATGACTTTTTCAACATGCTGTAATATGACTTATTTCATGCCTTTTTTGACATACTATACTATGAATTTTTTCAACATGATATAATATGACTTATTTCATGCCTTTTTTGACATAATATACTATGACTTTTTCGACATGCTATACTATGATTATATTCGACATACTATACTATGACTTTTTTTATATATTATACTATGACTTTTTCATCACATTTTCGACATACTATACTATGACTTTTTCAACATTCTATACTATGACTTTTTTCGACATACTATACTATGACTTTTTTCAACATGCTATATTATGAATTATTTCATGCCTTTTTCAACATACTATACTATGACTTCTTCGACATGCTATACTATGACGTTTTTTGACATACTTTACCATGACTTTTTTCATGATTTTTTCGACATGCTATACTATGACTTTTTTCAACATGCTATACTATGACTTATTTCATGCCTTTTTCGACATACTATACTATGACTTTTTTCAAGATGCTATACTATGACTTTTTTCGACATGCTATACTATGACTTTTTTCAACATGCTATACTATGACTCATTTCATGCCTTTTTTGACATACTATACTATGACTTTTTCGACATGCTAAACTATGACTTTTTCAACATGCTGTAATATGACTTATTTCATGCCTTTTTCGACATGCTACAGTATGACTTTTTCAACATGCTATAATATGACTTATTTCATGCCTTTTTTGACATAATATACTATGACTTTTTCGACATGCTATACTATGACTTTTTTATATGTTATACTATGACTTTTTCATCACATTTTTGACATAGTATACTATGACTTTTTCAACATGCTATACTATGACTTTTTTCGACATACTATACTATGACTTATTTCATGCCTTTTTCGACATACTATACTATGACTTTTTCGACATGCTATACTATGACGTTTTTCGACATACTATACCATGACTTTTTTCATGATTTTTTCGACATGCTATACTATGATTATATTCGACATACTATAGTATGACTTTTTTTATATATTATACTATGACTTTTTCATCACATTTTCGACATACTATACTATGACTTTTTCAAGATGCTATACTATGACTTTTTTCGACATGCTATACTATGATTATATTTGACATACTATACTATGACTTTTTCAACATGCTATAATATGACTTATTTCATGCCTTTTTTGACATAATATACTATGACTTTTTCGACATGCTATACTATGATTATATTCGACATACTATACTATGACTTTTTTTATATAGTATACTATGACTTTTTCGACATACTATACTATGACTTTTTTCAACATGCTATACTATGACTTATTTCATGCCTTTTTCGACATACTATACTATGACTTTTTCGACATGCTATACTATGACTTTTTTCGACATACTATACCATGACTTTTTTCATGATTTTTTCGACATGCTATGCTATGATTATATTCGACATACTATACTATGACTTTTTCAAGATGCTATACTATGACTTTTTTCAACATGCTATACTATGACTTTTTTCAACATGCTATACTATGACTAATTTCATGCCTTTTTTGACATACTATACTATGACTTTTTCGACATGCTAAACTATGACTTTTTCAACATGCTGTAATATGACTTATTTCATGCCTTTTTTGACATAATATACTATGACTTTTTCGACATGCTATACTATGATTATATTCGACATACTATACTATGACTTTTTTTATATATTATACTATGACTTTTTCATCACATTTTTGACATACTATACTATGACTTTTTTCAACATGCTATATTATGAATTATTTCATGCATTTTTCGACATACTATACTATGACTTTTTGACATGCTATACTATGACGTTTTTCGACATACTTTACCATGACTTTTTCATGATTTTTTCGACATGCTATACTATGATTATATTCAACATACTATACTATGACTTTTTAAACATGCTATACTATGACTTTTTTCGACATGCTATACTATGACTTTTTTCAACATGCTATACTATGACTTATTTCATGCCTTTTTCGACATACTATACTATGACTTTTTTCAAGATGCTATACTATGACTTTTTTCGACATGCTATACTATGACTTTTTTCAACATGCTATACTATGACTAATTTCATGCCTTTTTTGACATACTATACTATGACTTTTTCGACATGCTATACTATGATTATATTCGACATACTATACTATGACTTTTTTTATATATTATACTATGACTTTTTCATCACATTTTCGACATACTATACTATGACTTTTTCAACATGCTATACTATGACTTTTTTCGACATACTATACTATGACTTTTTTCAACATGCTATACTATGACTTATTTCATGCCTTTTTCGACATACTATACTATGACTTTTTCGACATGCTATACTATGACGTTTTTCGACATACTATCCCATGTTTTTTGTCATGATTTTTTCGACATGCTATACTATGATTATATTTGACATACTATACTATGACTTTTTCAACATGCTATAATATGACTTATTTCATGCCTTTTTTGACATAATATACTATGACTTTTTCGACATGCTATACTATGATTATATTCGACATACTATACTATGACTTTTTTAATATATTATACTATGACTTTTTCATCACATTTTCGACATAGTATACTATGACTTTTTCGACATACTATACTATGACTTTTTTCAACATGCTATACTATGACTTATTTCATGCCTTTTTCGACATACTATACTATGACTTTTTCGACATGCTATACTATGACGTTTTTCGACATACTATACCATGACTTTTTTCATGATTTTTTCGACATGCTATGCTATGATTATATTCGACATACTATACTATGACTTTTTTTATATATTATACTATGACTTTTTCATCACATTTTCGACATACTATACTATGACTTTTTCAAGATGCTATACTATGACTTTTTTCGACATGCTATACTATGACTTTTTTCAACATGCTATACTATGACTTTTTTCGACATACTATACTATGACTTTTTTCAACATGCTATACTATGACTTATTTCATGCCTTTTTCGACATACTATACTATGACTTTTTTATTTCATGCCTTTTTCGACATACTATACTATGACTTTTTTCGACATGCTATACTATGACTTTTTTCGACATACTATCCCATGTTTTTTGTCATGATTTTTTCGACATGCTATACTATGATTATATTTGACATACTATACTATGACTTTTTCAACATGCTATAATATGACTTATTTCATGCCTTTTTTGACATAATATACTATGACTTTTTCGACATGCTATACTATGATTATTTTTTCGACATACTATACTATTTTTTTTTTTTTATATATTATACTATGACTTTTTCATCACATTTTCGACATACTATACTATGACTTTTTTCGACATACTATACTATGACTTTTTTCAACATGCTATACTATGACTTATTTCATGCCTTTTTCGACATACTATACTATGACTTTTTCGACATGCTATACTATGACTTTTTCAACATACTATACCATGACTTTTTTCATTTTTTTTCGACATGCTATGCTATGATTTTTATTCTTTTTGACATACTATACTATGACTTTTTTTATATATTATACTATGACTTTTTCATCACATTTTCGACATACTATACTATGACTTTTTCAAGATGCTATACTATGACTTTTTTCGACATGCTATACTATGACTTTTTTCAACATGCTATACTATGACTAATTTTATGCCTTTTTTGACATACTATACTATGACTTTTTCGACATGCTAAACTATGACTTTTTCAACATGCTGTAATATGACTTATTTCATGCCTTTTTTGACATGATATACTATGACTTTTTCGACATGCTATACTATGACTTTTTTCGACATGCTATACTATGACTTTTTTCAACATGCTATACTATGACTAATTTCATGCCTTTTTTGACATACTATACTATGACTTTTTCGACATGCTATACTATGACTTATTTCATGCCTTTTTTGAGATAATATACTATGACTTTTTCGACATGCTATACTATGACTTTTTTATATGTTATACTATGACTTTTTCATCACATTTTTGACATAGTATACTATGACTTTTTCAACATGCTATACTATGACTTTTTTCGACATACTATACTATGACTTATTTCATGCCTTTTTCGACATACTATACTATGATTTTTTCGACATGCTATACTATGATTATATTCGACATACTATAGTATGACTTTTTTTATATATTATACTATGACTTTTTCATCACATTTTCGACATACTATACTATGACTTTTTCAAGATGCTATACTATGACTTTTTTCGACATGCTATACTATGATTATATTTGACATACTATACTATGACTTTTTCAACATGCTATAATATGACTTATTTCATGCCTTTTTTGACATAATATACTATGACTTTTTCGACATGCTATACTATGATTATATTCGACATACTATACTATGACTTTTTTTATATATTATACTATGACTTTTTCATCACATTTTCGACATACTATACTATGACTTTTTCAACATGCTATACTATGACTTTTTTCGACATACTATACTATGACTTTTTTCAACATGCTATACTATGACTTATTTCATGCCTTTTTCGACATACTATACTATGACTTATTTCATGCCTTTTTCGACATACTATACTATGACTTTTTCGACATGCTATACTATGACGTTTTTCGACATACTATCCCATGTTTTTTGTCATGATTTTTTCGACATGCTATACTATGATTATATTTGACATACTATACTATGACTTTTTCAACATGCTATAATATGACTTATTTCATGCCTTTTTTGACATAATATACTATGACTTTTTCGACATGCTATACTATGATTATATTCGACATACTATACTATGACTTTTTTTATATATTATACTATGACTTTTTCATCACATTTTCGACATAGTATACTATGACTTTTTCGACATACTATACTATGACTTTTTTCAACATGCTATACTATGACTTATTTCATGCCTTTTTCGACATACTATACTATGACTTTTTCGACATGCTATACTATGACGTTTTTCGACATACTATACCATGACTTTTTTCATGATTTTTTCGACATGCTATGCTATGATTATATTCGACATACTATACTATGACTTTTTTTATATATTATACTATGTCTTTTTCATCACATTTTCGACATACTATACTATGACTTTTTCAAGATGCTATACTATGACTTTTTTCGACATGCTATACTATGACTTTTTTCAACATGCTATACTATGACTAATTTCATGCCTTTTTTGACATACTATACTATGACTTTTTCGACATGCTAAACTATGACTTTTTCAACATGCTGTAATATGACTTATTTCATGCCTTTTTTGACATAATATACTATGACTTTTTCGACATGCTATACTATGATTATATTCGACATACTATACTATGACTTTTTTTATATATTATACTATGACTTTTTCATCACATTTTTGACATACTATACTATGACTTTTTTCAACATGCTATACTATGACTTATTTCATGCCTTTTTCGACATACTATACTATGACTTTTTCGACATGCTATACTATGACGTTTTTCGACATACTATACCATGACTTTTTTCATGATTTTTTCGACATGCTATGCTATGATTATATTCGACATACTATACTATGACTTTTTTTATATATTATACTATGTCTTTTTCATCACATTTTCGACATACTATACTATGACTTTTTCAAGATGCTATACTATGACTTTTTTCGACATGCTATACTATAACTTTTTTCAACATGCTATACTATGACTAATTTCATGCCTTTTTTGACATACTATACTATGACTTTTTCGACATGCTAAACTATGACTTTTTCAACATGCTGTAATATGACTTATTTCATGCCTTTTTTGACATAATATACTATGACTTTTTCGACATGCTATACTATGATTATATTCGACATACTATACTATGACTTTTTTTATATATTATACTATGACTTTTTCATCACATTTTTGACATACTATACTATGACTTTTTTCAACATTCTATATTATGAATTATTTCATGCCTTTTTCGACATACTATACTATGACTTTTTTTCGACATGCTATACTATGACGTTTTTTTCGACATAC